>NW_024349801.1:5702898-5780187 GCF_902729225.1 Pteropus medius
GTTGGGGAATGGATGGTGGGAAAACATGGCAATAACATTCTTGATCGAAGCAAATGAGAGATGGGGGAAGCAAAGAAAAGGCTCGTCTTCTCCCGGCACCCCACCAACACGACAAGGACAGAAGCCGGGAGTGCTGAGCATTGGCACCAGTCCACCCTCTTCGGGGTACAGGTCCCTGGGAGTGGGCAGAGCTGGGTACTGTTCTGGGTGCTGAAGCCACAGCTGGAAGGACAGCTGCCCTGTCCTCGGGGAGCACTGAATGGGAGAGGGTAGAGGCAGAGGCAAGAGGTTTGGTCTATCTAGGGACACGTGTGGGGACCAGCTTGACTGAAGCAGAGCACTTGTAGAAGGTGTGGTTGGCACTCAATTACTTACGTGTAAGTAACGAGGAGCCATGAAAAGTCTTGAGCAGAGAAGGAAGGGATGTGGGTGAGATATACAAAATAATATTAGATACTGGAAGTGATAGGCCAGTCTCCTTGGGAAGGAAAGCCTACACACAAAAAATATACAGCCCGAGTGAGGCAGAGGACACCCTCACGGATGGAAGAGCCAGACAGAAAGAACAAGAAGAGAACTGGCAGCAACTGGAACTAACTAGGCGTGTGGAAGTAGGCAGAGGCCACCAAGGTTTAGAACGGAATTTTAAAAATCCACATATTTGATCTCGATTACATTTCATTAAAGTCTACTTGGAATTGGCAGGACTCTAACTAGTCAAAGGCTGAGTAAACACCTCTACCCTCTGAGCCAAGACATGAGCCTTAACTCTTCCTCAGATTTACTTCTTTTTAAATTCCAGTCCTTGCACTTGTACAAGACTATCTGAATGCTCTGGCAGCATGTCCAAGAGCCCCCTGCATCTTTATTCTGGTTCCTAATGGACCCAGGATGGTTAGGGACTTCATAAGAGTTCTTTTATTATTATTTTTTAAATCATGTTTGCACTTGTAACAATGTGAGAAAATTTAGTTATTCCATTTATAAAACTGTTGAGTGGGGAGTTAGAACCCCACTTTCTAGCTGTGTTTTATGGAACCCTCATTTGTAGGAAGTTCATTGGCACTCTATGGAGAAAGGGTTCCATGGTAATAAAAGTTTGGGAAACATGGGGTTAAACCCAGTGAACTGGTTTTCTTTACCAGGACTTCTCAGACCCTTCACTGTGCATATAAGTGCTGTGACATTCCAAGTGGGAGCTACAGCCCTTGGAACTTCTTATGGAGCAAAATCTGGGAGACCTGGGCTAGAAGGTCACTGAGCTGTTTCTTGCTCCAATGCTAACCCTTGCAAGCACACCAAGAACCACATAAACAAAACTCGGTTTAATTTTGGTTTTTGCTATTAAAGAACGACTAATTAAAATATGACTTGCTCACCCATTTTCTTTTTCTATTTATTTTAAAATTTAAAAAAATTTATATAATCCATGAAGTGCTCCCCGCAATTCCTCTAGCACCCACCTGGCACAGCCATTACAGTAATATTAACTATATACCTTATGCTATACTCTAAAATCCCCTTGACTGTTTTGTAACTACTAATTTGTACTTCATCATCCCTTCACCTCTTTCACCCAGCCCTCCAACTCACTTCCTCTCTGGCAATCACCAGTGCCCATTTTCTTAATTGGTTAATTTGATAAGACTTCAGTGGATACCTATGATATACCTAAAGAATTTTAAGTCAGACTCTGATTAGGTGCTAAATAGGATAGTGTTAAATTAGAGTGCGACAGAAATCCAGAGGAGAAAAAATGTTGCTGATGATATGATAATAATAATTAACATTTGCTGAGGGTCTGTATTCTCTCGTGAAACATTCACAGTTATGCCATGGAAAAGACTGCTCTGATTCGCTCTTTACAGATGAGAAAACTGAGGCTCTGAGAGCTTAGGAAATTTGCCCAAGGCCCAAATGCTAGGAAGTGTCAAAGGCAGATCCTGGTGCATTCTCCATTCTCTTCAGCACAGTCTGGCCTGGGGAAGTGAGTTGGGCCAGGCTGTGAGAGGTCAGAGGCAGAGTTTACTTTTGATGCATGTGAAGCAGGGAGCCATTGCAGGCTCCAGGGTAGTAAGAGGCCCAATGAACATAGCAGCCTGGGAAGAAGACCCTCCGAGGGAGGGCTGTGTTGGATGGATGAGACAGGGAGGAGGTTCGGCTGGAGTGACAGCAGTAGTTGCCCAAGCATGAGCATCTTTCACAGAAAGAACTGCTATTAATTGGCAATGTATTACAGCATGAGGAAATATCCTTCAGCCAGGTGATCAAGGTCAACATCAGCAGTGATAAGTCACAGTGATGGCATGCACCCTTGATATGATGTGATGAGAAGGGTACCGTACCTCTACGCTCTTCCTCCCCTAAATCCGCAACCCCAATCTAATCATGAAAAAAAAAAAATTTAGACAAATCGCAGTTGTGGGACATTCTACAAAACACCTGACCAGCACTTCTCAAATCTGTCAAAGTCATCAAAAATGAAAAAGGTATGAGAAACTGTCATAGCCAAGAGGTGCCTAGGGAGACATGATGATCAAATGCAATATGGGATTCTGGGATAGAAGGACAGTAGGGAAAGACTACAGTAATGTGAAAAAAGTGTGAACCTTATATATATTTATATTTAAACATATGTCATAATTAATATATTACGTTAAAGAATCTGTTAATTCGTAATGTAACAACCATATTGATGATTAGCAATAATTATTATTGATAATACTAATGAATCATTATTGGTTCATTAATTGTAACACTGTACCATACTAATATATGACCTTAACTACAGAAGAAACCAGTTGTGGGATATATGGGAATCTTCTATACTATTGTCTTAATTTTTCTGTAAATCTAAAACTGTTCTAAAACTAAGTTGATTTTTCTTAAAATGAGGAAAGGAAGAGAGAGAAGAGACAAGGGTGACCCCCCTCAAGAAAGCTAGCCAGAGAAGCAGGAGGAATGGGTGGAAAGGGGAGTTGGGAAGAGAAGAGGGTGCAGGCGGGTGAGGTGGGTGTGGATTTGGACATATTAAATTGGAGATGGGCTATCTGTCCATCCATCTCCAACTACAGGCCAGGCATTCTTCTGGGCATCGGGAATCTAGCAATGAGCAAGGCAGACAGACTCCCTGCCTTCATGGAGCTTGTACTCTAGTCGAGGAGGAAGCGGAGAGGCTGGCAATAAACAACAAAAGTAAACTAACATCAGAATATTGAATACCAGGGCTGGCGGGGCAGCGGGGAGGCCCCTTAGGAAAGAGGTCAGGGAAAATCAGTGAGGAGAAGACAGTGAGCTGAGACCTCAGGAATGAGAAGGGCTAAGTCATGATGGTGGGAGCAGGTTTCAGGGGGCAGAAATGGTCCTACGGCATGGTGGCCCCACACCGCAGGCAGTCGAAAGCGGCAACGCATCTGGTTTCTAGGTCAGGGCTAGGCACGCAGCTTGGGCTTCCTCTGCCCGAAACAGCTGATGTGTGTCCATTTTTAGGTCAGCTCAAAAGCTACTGCCTCCAGGAAGCCCTCTGTGACTGCATTGGGCCTATGCAAGTCTGTCCTGTTTGGGACATACGGACTGCACTGTACTTTTTTCTCATGCTCCCCCAGAAGTCACTGAACAGTTACCTGTCATGAGGAGACGTCTGTCTGCCAGTCTGGGCTACAAGCCCATGAGCACAGGGCTCAAGTCTGTTTTCTCCACTGTCTCCTCGGCACGCAGCACCGTTCCTGGCACTTAGCGGGTGCTCAAGAAATATTTGTTGAGAGTCACACAATACCAGCGGCCACCAAGGAGGTGGCTAGGCCTGAAGACAAGGGTAGAACTGAGGGCTCAGGAGCGCCCTGCCACTTCCTACTCAGGTGTAGACAAAAGCTCTTCCTGTCTCCTCACACTGGCAGGCATTCCGGCCTCCAAGACCAAGCATCACTCGGAGTCCTGACAAATCCCATTCCATCCCCCTTTTCGTTTAGAAAGGGGAGGACAAAAGAAAGAGCAGTGGTCCTGCTCTACTGGCCGCCTCAGGTCAAGCCTTCGCCGAGGCTCTGACCTCTCTGTTAACTGTGGGAACAGAAAATAGTGTTCTGTGACCCCCACACGCTATGCAAAAATGGCTAGTGTTTGGGTTGCTTATTTTAAGAACTCCTTTGAACTTGCTATTTCCTGGCCCTCAGTGGCTTCGAAATGTATATAAAGCTCTCCTGGATCTCAGAGCTCAAGAGCTGATAAAAATAGTTCACTGTGAATAAAAAAAGCTATTGATTGTTCAGTAGAGTTGCAAAATACTGAAAAGAAAATCTGTAGAGCATTTGAGCTGGTAGCTTGGGGGAAAAAAAAAAAGCCTGTGGTGTCAATAACCAGGCACAATTTAATTTAATATATGCAGTGCAGGAAGAAAACCAGTTAGATAGTAAGGGAGTTATCTGGGTTTAAAAAATCTCAAAGAACTGTTGTAGAGACAGGTAATGACAAACAAGACGGCCAGTCGCAGCTACTCGCTGACTGCTAACCCACATCAGACATCGCGCCAAGCATGCCGCAGGTCTCGCTTGTTCCGTCTTCACGATAACCCTGCGAGGTGGGAATGAACGTCACCCCCTTTCATAGACGAGGAAACTGAGGCTCGGAGAGGCCAATCTCTTCCTCAGAGTCACGTGCTGGGTGGGGGATGCTGGGCGGAGATTTGAAACCCAGGGCCCTCTAACTTCGAACATGTGTCGTTCACTCACCCGTGCCAGACACCGTTCTGAGCACTTTGCGTCTATATAGTCATTTAACCCTTACGACCACACTATGGGCATTATCACCCACCCCTCCAATCTTACAGATGAGGAAACTGAGGCACAGAGAGGTTAGGTAACTTGGGGCAGGTCCCACGGCTTGTGAATGATAGGCCCCAGGTTCAAACCCAGGCTAGCGCCCAGGCCCAGGGCACTGGCCTCTGGGCTACACTGCTTCTCCATAGCACCTGTAGTGGTGTCCTTATTGGTCACCCAGCATCAGGACCCAAACCCTGTACCTTTAGAATCCCCTACATTGGGAGGCAGAGCCCCTCTCTTGGTGGAGAAGTGGACAGTGTCAGACTGGCTTCCCCAGCCTTCCCTGGGGACAATGGTTTCTCTAATGGGATCCAGGTGTCCTAGACTTGGACGCTGAATGCTGGTGCAGGGAGGAGCGGATGGTGAGGAACCCATTCTGGTGTGGGAAGGAATACCAGAATGAACCTGGGAGGGAGTGCCCCACCCCCAATCCACTCACCCTGGTCTCTGTCCTACCTGGAGGTCTGTACGTCGGGGCAGAGGGGTGGGAGAGCCTGAGTGGCCCTGTGGCCCCTGCCTCTACTTCAGAGCCGGGCCGGGATGTTGTCGACACAGAGCCCAGGGGGTGGCTCCTGGCCTCTTCGCCTCTCTCCATCCCCCGCCCTCCCAGGCTACCCTTTAACAGCATGCTATTAATCCTGCAATTCTTGAGAAATTAATCCTCTATCACTAAAAGCTTTGATTAATCCTTAAACATCCTTGGAAGGAATCATAGAATAGATTATTCCAATCAACAGATCTCTCTGAACTCAATTTAACCTTTTTTCAAGAATCCAGGATTACCTAAGAGAGCCTCAGGTATTGTTCTGTGAAGCTGTGATACCCTGACACCCACAAAGGTTGAGGAAACAGTTTGCCCCACATCCAGTATCCCCAAACGGAGCAACTGTAAAAGATTGTGCTACTTTTTATGTCTTCACTGGTTCCGGTTCCCTCCACATTCCTGAGTAGTCTGATTATCACTTCTTTTTGACATCGGTGTGGCTGTTTTTAGAAGGAACTCTTGCCTCATTTCTCAACCTCGCCCTGCTTTCATTTGCTGCTGCTGTCTGCTGGAAACTAGGAAATAACACAACCAAAATTTGTTAGGCTTACACTTAAAATGAGAATAAATAATTTATGAAGTATGATTTGAGGGGCTTTGTGCTTAAAATTAACTTGTTTGCCAACTGCCTGACTTGTTTGTGTGCACATGCGCATTAGAGAAAGAATGCCTGCCTCCAATAAGCTAAATGTCTGCATATCCCACAGACCAGGGTCTGGGACCCCTCACCTCAGTGAGACGAATGTCTGCAGGGATTCGGTCTCCAATCGAGAGGCATACAATGTCTCCGGGAACCAGATCTCGTGCCAGCAGATGCTGGAGTTTTCCTTCTCTTATGCTGCATTTGAAAAAGTAAAAAGCAAAAGCACCCGTGTTGACGTCTCATTTTTATGCATTGATCAATTTGAGCAAAGATTATAGAAATGCTTTCTCTTTCAGTTATGAACCAACTTTTGTGCCTTTATGGTTTTATTATTTTTTAAATTCTCATATCCTAAAAGACGTTCGGGAAGAGTATGGCTTCTGGGCGACACTGGGACTCATCAGAAATATGGGGCTCTTACTGTTTACCCTGCCTGGAAACAAGGCTGGGCCACATGGCCTCTGGAAGCTTCTGCAGGTCTAAATCAGCAGTTCTAAAGCTTTTTTAATCCTTAATGGAGCCAGTAGCTTCTGTCCTCAGAGAAGACACCGCTCTGGTATGCAGAGTCCATCTCAAGAATGCATGGATGGCAGAGCCAGAAGGAACATCTTCAATGCCCGAGGAGCCCTCCTTTCCCACAGGGCCATGACCATTCCCCATGGCTGTCTGCCTCTGGACAATGTGCTTCTGTGCACAGGCTCCAGCTAGAATCCCACCACACACCTCCCTTCCTCCTGACGCTGCAGTGGCCTCCCAGCTGAACTCTTGCTACCCCTCTGGCCTCCTTCAATTCATCCTGCATGAAGTAGGTAGAGAGCTCTTAAAATACAGAAATCAGATCACAACTCCCTTTTCCTCCAAATCCTTCAGTGGTTTTCCGCTGACCTTGAAATCAAACTCAGAGGCCCTGCTAAGGCCCTCCTGACCTGGGCCTGCCTCTTCACACCATCGCCTGCTATACCTTCCTCATACGATCCAGCCCGTGAACACACCTAGCTCTTTCTAGCGTCAAAGTCTTCGCTGACCTTGAATGCTAAAGCAGATATTCTCCTCTTCCTTGACAACAGAATTCATTCTTGTTCGGGTATCCACCCTTTCCTCTACAACCATGTGCTCTAGGAATTGGATCATGACTGCCTGAGATCACTGCGGTGATCCTATCCTCTGCCTGTGACTGGTTTAGGCACATTCACTGGCCTATGAGACATGAGTGGACGTTTTCAGGGGCTCATGAGAAAGGTTTCCTCATACTGTAAACACACACACACACACACACACACACATGCACACACACACGGAGTCTCTTTTTCTGTTTGATCTTTCATCTCTGGCTATGATGTCTGGAGCTGTGGCAGCCATATTGGGACCATGAGGGGAACCAGCCAGAGAACAAAGCCAACGAACTGAGGACAGCAGAGTAAAGAAATAAAAAGACCAGGTCCTTGGTGCCATCTTGAATTAACAAACCCCACTGTCCACCGACCTGAGATCCCTTATCATGAGAAAATACAATTCCTTGTGGTTTGTAAAGCTGAGTTTTCTTTCCTTGTAGCCAAGAGCACCTATCAGATATATACCTGCTGTTTCCTCAGCTCTTCCCATGGCTGGCTCCTTCCTTTTCTCAGGCCTCAACTTAAACGTCAGCTCCTCCTCAAATGTCAGATTAGGGTGGCCTGATTGCTAGCTATTTAAAGTTATACTTATTCTTCTACTAGTCACCATTGCATCTCTGTGGAGTTTTTACTTGTTTGTTTGTTTGTTTGTTTTCCGTGGCTTTGGGTTTGGGGGGTTCTTTTTTGCTTTAATGCCCCTGCTGCATTCCAAAATCTGTTCACTGATTAGCACTATTTCTCACGGCACATAGTAGGTGCTCAATAAATATTTAATGGCTGCACCAAAGATAGAAGTAACACAGGAAGGGTCTGCAAGCAGGTGTTTCTCTTAATTTGTAAAACACGTCTTAGGGACTCAGAGAGTGAGGCTGTATACCTGCAATGCTCTTTCAACTCTACCAGGGTGCCTGCCACCTCTGTTCTTGAAAATAAAACATCTTTTAGAAGTCAAACTTCTGAGGACATCAATGATGCATACTATTCACCTGAAAGGCCAAGACTTGATATTTAAACTTAAGATCACATCATCAAACCACATAAATCATTTATGCTTTCTTTTACTCTTATGATTATGTCACATATCACACACCTGGACTTCTGACATCCTTAGTCATCTAATGATTAAGCCTGGACATTTTTACTATTACAAATAATTCTTCTAGAATGAACCTACCCTCTCCCAGGCTTCCACAAAATCCTCTTTTTGTCTCTATTTTGTTATTCACTATTTTATGCCTTATATCACTCAGACACAGACACACACACACACACACACACATACACATGGTCATTCCCTGAGAGGAGAGACTATCTTACTAGATCTTTCTATCCCCTAGCCTGCGGCTAAACTGTGCCATATATACCCAAATACATGTTAAATTATCCTTCAGAAAATAGTTGCTAAATGTTTAAGTCCTTCCAAAATGCCTCAGATCATATAATACTTTTAATTACGTTATTTCGAGCAGGAATGCATATTTAGGAAAGACACATGATTCTGAAACAACCTCAACCTATAGTAGGAGCAAGGGAGAAGATGTTGGCCTTCTCTGAAATGATTTTTACCAGGAGAATAAATGTATAGATTACTTGTATAAAAATGAAATGACGAGAAAGACAGGCCTAACTCATTTCCCCCTCTGCGTCTGCCGGCTTCCTTTACCTCTGGCGGTGACCTTTGCAAACACTCTAAGCCTGAGCTGTCTAATACAATAGCCACACACCTCATGTGGCTATTTAAAATAAAAATGAAGTAAAATGAAGAGCTCAGTTCCTCAGTCACCCCAGCCACATTTGAAATCCTCAGTAGCTATATGTGACTACTGATGCCGTACTGGACAGTGCAGATTATGGAGCATTCCAGAAAGTTTTATTGCACAGCACTATGCTAAGCAGAAATGCCCACGAGGTATTGGCAGACATTTTTGTCTTTTCTCCTACCTTTTAAAAAATATCTTTGGTCAAGGCTGTGTGATAACAAGCAGCGACGTGGAAACGCCTGGGCAAGACAGAGGCTAGTGGGGCTGCTGAGCGAATGCCTGGAGTTCCTTCTCGCATTGTCTCGCCCTTCACCCAGCGTTCCGATGCCTTGCCTTGCTAAAGCCCCGCATCGCAGCCTCTTCTGAGACCACCCTTTGGGAGTCCAATAAAACCTCTGAAAGCTCTCCCTCGGACAAATGCACACAGCTTTGTACACTGTATGATAGATTTTATGGGCCATCCTCTTTCCAAAGCCATTTCCGTCATCCATGGCCCACAGGCTAAGCACCCTGATTAGACACGAATGACAGAATGGAAGCCCAGAGAGGTCAAATGACAGGCCCCAGGACACAAGTAATCCATTTACTAGTCAGAATCCCGATAAGACATGGTTTTCCTATATCGAACTAAAAAGGATACAGATTTTGCCAAACTCTTCAGCCTATCAGCTCCTCTGATGAACCAGAAGGTCCCAGGGGGGTCTCCGACTTACCAGTTACATTCAGGAGGAACCAGCTTGGTCAGCTCTTCGAGAGATTTCTCCGACCTGTACTCCTGGCAGGAAGCACATCAAACATGCTGTTCAAAGGTGGGAACTTCACAGAGCTCCTGTCACACCTGGCTTACCCCACCCAGGACCTCAGGAAATAAATACGCACCTGGATGAAGGCCACAGTGACCACAATCAGCACAGCCTAGGGCGCAAATGAGAGAGGCATTAATACTCAGCTGCCTAGTGAGTGGGCGAGCCCATGAGAGGCAAGGGGAGTACATGACATTGTCTTTCAAAATACATTTTCCTTCTTCTTGGAAAATAAATGTATTGTGCAGAAACTTAGAAAAGAGATGAGCCAAAAAAAAAAAAAAAAAAGGAACACTAAATTCCACCACCCAGAGGTTCACATTTTGGGGTATCAATCTAGATTTTTCTGTGTAGACACACTTATAACATAGGATTCTATAGTGCAGACATATTCTTTTGCAACCTGACTTTTCACTCAACAACATATTGTAAATATCATTCCACATCAGAAGATGTGGATCTAACCTCAGCCTTTTAAAGAGAAGCAGTGAATTTCACTGTGTGGAATGAGTCATTTTTTGTATTTTAAAAAAGTACTTGACAGATAGAACAAAGCCAGAATGATAGCCATCAAAAGGTGTTTGGTAGAAGCCAGATATAAAAGGTAGGGTATTGTGATTGCATTTGTATGAAATATCCAGAATTGGTAAATCCAGAGATAGGAAGCAGGGGAGGGGAAATGGGGAGCAACTGTCTAGTGGGTATAGGATTTCCTTTTCGGGCAGTGAAAATATTTTGGGACTAGATAGAGGTGGTGGTTATACAACATTGTGAATGTACTAAGTGCCACTGAATTGATCATTTAAAAAATGATTGATGTTTTATGTGATTTGCACCTAAATATAAAAACAATTTTTAAAGGTGCTCAGTGCATTATTTACAATAGCCAAGATATAGAAGCAACCTAAATCCCCATCAATAGATGATTAGATAAAGAAAAAGTGGTGTATATATATATATACAAGGAACATTACTTGGCCATAAAAAAGAACAAAATCTTACCATTTGCAACGACATGGATGGACCTAGAGGGTATTACGCTAAATGAAATAAGTCAGACAGAGAAAGACAAATACCATATGATCTCACTTATAAGTAGAATCTAAAGAACAAAATAAACGAACAAACAAATCAGAAACAGACTCATAGATACAGAGAAAAAAAAACCCAATGGTTGCCAGACGGGAGTGGGGTGAGGGGGCTGGGTGAAAAAGGTGAAGGGATTAAGAAGTACAAATTGGTAGTTATAAATAGTCATGGGGATGTAGAGTACAGCATAGGGAATATAGTTAATAACATTATAACTATGTACAGTCCCAACGAGTACTAGACTAATCGGGGGGATCACTTTGTAAATTATATAAATGTCTAACCTCTATGCTGTACACCTGAAACTAATATAAAATATTGAATGCAACTGTAATTGAAAAAGAAAAAAAAACAAAAAATAAACAGGTGCCCAGTGGTTCTCTCTGGGTAACGGATTATGAGCGATTATTCTTTTTACTGAATGCACAGCCAGGATTGAGCATTTCCATCCAGGGTCAAGGGAGAGGAGTTCACTGCAACAGTGTCCCCCACAGCAAAGAACAGAAGCCACCTGGGTGTCCATCCACCAGGAGAGCGACGGTCAAATAAACCAGGATGCCTCCATGTGGGAGCAGACAAGGATGTGGATTTTTTTTTCCTTTCTTTCTGTATCATCATCATCATCATCATCATCATTTTGTCTACAGCCAAACTCCTTTTTCCTTGCATAATAAATAAGCAAACACTCAGAAAGTCTGGGACAGCCAGGCCTGGGGGCACTGCTCCCAGCATGGCACACTTACCATGGCGATACTGATGGCATCCTCATACTCTTTCGTGAGGACACTCACCAAGGCAGAGGCCAGAAGCAGCAGAATCAGAGGGTTCTTAAACTGAAAAATGGAAAAGCACGGTGGGTGGGTTCTTCTTTAGTCTCGCACAGACCAGGGTGGGCTTCTTGCCGTGTAGCATGTGTGCTATAGTTCCTCACTCAGAGCCAGGCTTCCAAGCCAGCAACTACAGTGGTCCGAGAGGAGGAAGACCACCACCATCCAATGGTTCTCCTCTGCTTGAAATCTCCCTGCTGTGGTTTCACTGACATGGGCTACACTGGCTTTCTGGGGATCATCCTGACATTGTCCCCGTCAAGATACCAGCCCTGGCTCTGCCTTTGAGCTCTTGGTCTCAACTCGCCCCATCTCCAACACAGTCCAGGTCAGGACCTATCCCCTCTGGTGGGACACTGGCCCTGGTCCGGCATGGCCAAGGGGGTTCCTCTTGCCCTACTGGTTCCCCAATCCTGTGTGTCCCAGTCACACCAACCTGTTTCTGTAACTACCTCTAGGAGCTCCAGTGATGTCCCTGGTGAGAACAGGTATTCCAGAAACTTCTTCCCCAAAAGAATTTTACTTTCGTGTTTATGTATTCGCCCTCTCATTTCACAGATAGAGTAGCTCATGTTACAGATGATTGAAAGGAAGCATAAAGACAAACACATAAGAACAGGAACAGAAAGAGTAGATCAAAGATCAGAATCAAGGTGACAATAAAAATACCAACAAGCAAGTCATGTTTGATTAAAATGGGGCTGCACATTTGGCCCTGAGTTTCCCAGCAGTCAAAGGCAAATGTGATCAGATGAATGATTCGTTATGTTCACGAAAAGAAGCATAGTGATGTCATGCCAGTGTGGTGCATGAAGAGGTTTAACACCCCTACCCCCATCCCAGGATTGCTGTGCTTTATCTCCTCTGAACGAGGTACAGAGCACTCTGCAGCCAGCTCACCAGCAGCCCTGAGTTAGCCCCAGCATTTATTTTGAATCCTTAAGACAGGATTTCACCGTCTGCTCCAATCAATTTTTCTGATTGTATCAAATTATTTCTGTCTTTTGTTAGAATGTAATCTTTCCAAGGATACAGACCACATCTGTCCTGGTGTCCCCAATCCTCCCGGGACCCAGAATGGGGTCTGACTACATGGAGTGACAGGCAAGAGCTCAGGACTCTGAGAATTCCGATCTGTCTGCATCATTACCTAACTGAGAAACTGCAAGCAAGCTGCTAACTTCACCAAGACTCTGCTTTCTTTTGGCTGGAATGAAGACTAAAGGTGATGATAGCGTGTAAAGCGAACTGCCCGGTGCCTGGGCACACAGCAGGTGCCCAGCACATGGTAGCCATGATGACCACAAGACTGACCATGGGAGGCACTCAATAAAAATTAGTCGAAGGGAGGAACTGTGGCCCGAGGTCTGGAAAACAGCCCTATCAGGGCTTTTGATCCAATAGCTGGCCCTCAGAGCAGCTTCTCCACTGATCCTTGCTGAGCCCAGGCTGGGTGGGGGGCATCTCACCTTTAGAAGGAATCACACCCCAAAGCCAGCTTGCCTGTGAGCCCCAGTGCTTGGGTCGGAGACACATTGATAGGTCATCAACCCAGGGAGTCCTGCAGAAGAGCATCCCACAAAAATGTGAAACCTGCACTAAAGTTTCCCAGATGGACTTTATTCAATTAGCTACAGGTTTCTCCCCAAGGGTAATGTCTTCAGTATTTAAATAAACCATTTTTTTAATTTTGGGAGTCTTGTAAGCCATTCCACAGGCATAAATCCACAGATTAGAAAAAGGGCTTGGATTAGAACAATTTAAGGAACACATCATCCAAAAGCAAAGGATGGGCTTTGTTCAGACTCCAATTTAAACAAATTAACATGATGAAAACTGACTCTGGACCAGTTTTCTGGATAATATTAATGACATGTTCATGGTTTAGTGAGATAACAGTATTGTTGTTATGGTTTTTTAAAAAAAGAGAAAAATGTCCTTAAATTGTAAAGGTACATACCGAAGTATAGATGGTGAAATGATTTAGTATCTAAAATTTGTTTTAAAATGCTACAGAGAAAAAGAGGGATGAAAATGTATCAAAACAGGTTGATAATTATTGAAGCTAAACAATGGATATGCGGAGGTCATATTATTATTCTCCCCACTTATATATAGTTTTGATATTTTCCTGAATAAAAGATTTTTTAAAAGATTTTGGTCAGAGAAGTCCCAATGTTGGTTTTGAAGGATCTGGAAGTCCTTGGAGCTGGGTGGATTGGGGCAGCTTGCAGAGCAAAGGGGCTGCTAAGCGTCCTTGGGCTGGACTCAGAGCTGCCTGGCAGAGCTCACGGCCAAGGCCAAACACCACCTGAAGGCAGACATGCCCTTTCCTTGTAAATGCAGGGAGGACAAAGTGCCATAGAAGAGGAAAACTGCTCGGGAAAGCCCAGCGGAGTGAGTGAGTGTCCTGGAGCTGCTGTAACCAACAACCACAACCTGGGCAGCTAAAACGGCACAGACATATTCTCTCACACTTCTGGAGACTCGAAGTCTTAAATCAAGATGTCGGCAGGGCCATGCTCTCTGTGGAGGTGCTAGGAGAGAATCCTTCCTGCGGCTTCTAGCTTCTCGCGGTTGCTGGCCATCCTTGGCGCTTCTTGGCCTATGGATGTGACTCCAGTCTCTGCTTCTGTTGTCATGTGGTCCTTTCCTGTGTGTGTGTGTGTCTGAGTTTCTTCTCTTCTTATAAGAACACCAGTCATTGGATTTAGGGACCCCCAATCCGTTATGACCTCATCTTAACTAATCACATCTGCAAAGACCTTATTTCCAAATAAGGTCATATTGTGAGGTTCCAGGTTGACATGAATTTTGGGGAGACACTATTTAACCTAGTACAGAGAGGAAAAAACCCCTCGGTTCAGTGGAGTCAAGAAAAAGATTTCATTTCAGCCTTGAGCCCATCACAGACTTTCCATCTGATTGGATTGAGGAGTTAGGAGAGATGTACGAACATGTGCCAAACACCCATAGCATCCCAGGCGCTGGGCGCCTTTATTCTCCAGGCTGCCTTCTGAAGCCTAGTTAACCTCACATGTACCGCCCCCACTCCTACCTCAGGGCCTTTGCACTTCCTCTCCTGTAGCATCCTTTATCCAGATCCTCACGTGCCTTGCATCCTCACTTCATTCAGGTCTCTGCTCAAATATCACTTCCTCTGAGCACCAGTCAAATGCCTCCCCTGACCACCCAGTCCAAAATAGCTGCCCCTGTAATCACTTCCTAATTCCTTGTCCTGACTCATTTTCCTCACCACACTCACTGGGTGCTGTATTACACATGGAGCTGCTCTCTGCCTTTCTCCCCCAAAGCAGAAACTTGGTTTTGCTGCTGCTCTATGAACAGTGCCTAGACCAGGGCCAGAAGCGTAAAAGGCTTTTATTTGGAATGAATAAATGAATGAATGAATGAATGAATGAACAAATGAACGTATAATGCCCATATTTAGTCAGGGGAATTCGAGGCTTGGTGGGGTTAGGACTCTTACTCAAGGCCACGCAGCAGAGTGGAGACAGCACTGGGCTTGTCCTGCCTCAGGTGCATGTCTACCTGTCCAGGTCACTTGCATTATGCCACCTGGCTCCTCACCTTTGCCTCTCCCAGCCTTGGCTAGCATCTCCCTCCCTCCCTGCAGGCTGTACCTACTCATGACTCTGGGAGCAGTAGGCTTGTTTCCAGATCAGGGACCCCTATAGCCATGGGCTCAGCATTAGCTCAGAGGTGCACTCTGAGAGCTGGGGGTCTCTAATCCAGCCCAGACCGAGTCTCACATTGAACCTCGATTCTATCTCATTGTCTTGCCCTCCTGAGGCTGGAGCTGATCAGCTCTCCAGGCCGACACTGATGCCACTGCCCTCCCCATCTTGAGACAGTCCCAAGCACCTGTCCTGTCCTATCCAACGCAAGTGAGTCACCATGAGACACGGCAAGCAGGTGATAGGCCCAATGGGAAGAACACGCCACATGCCACTCGTGGTGTTCTGGCCACAAATAATCAGACTCTTCCTGGCGTCAAGGAGACAGGCAGCAAGGGGTTTGCTGAACCTTCCTGTGCAAGGGAACTGGTGATATACTGGACAAACAATAACAATAAAAACAACCAACATTTATTGGACACACATACCTGTTATTCCTGCTTGATAAACGAGCAACCTGAGACTTGGAAAAAAACCGAATTGCCCAAGGATTCATTTAGGTCAGGTCGACTCCAGAATCTGTGCACCTAACTGCTACGCTCCAATGAGGGCAAACTTGTAGATATAGGGTGGGAGGGACCATGGTTATTAAGCACCTAATATTTGCAAAGTTTTCTTCTTTTTATGTAAAACTCAGAGAAGTGTTTATTAGTTCCATTCCCTACATAGGGAAAATTGAGGTTCAAGAAAGTTCAATAACTTGCTCAAAATCACGAGGCTGGAAAGTGAGATTTGAAACTTGGTGGCCTGACTCTGATATGATTCCAGGGCCACATGTCTTGGGTCATGCTAAGTAGAAAGAATTCCTAGTGGAGAGTCTCCTGAGATGGAGAAGTCGGGCTGCCTCGTGACGGGGTGAGTTCCCCATCACTGGAGGAGACAGAAAGGAGAAGCACAACATCTGGCACATGGCAGGTGCTCAGTGAATGTAAAGAATAAGTGATGTGCTATCAAGCGGGGGATGGGGGTGGAACACGGCCATCAGGAGCTGCCTTCCAAACCTGTAAGGATTCCCACAGATGGACCCCTGAACTGACAAGAATAAGATAAATAAATGTGTTCTCCACTCTTAGAAATGGAAGAGATTTCATTTCTGGAAAGCCCTGGCTGGAGGCTGGAGGACAGCCCTTGGTGTGAGGTTTCAACAGGGCAGAGGTAGGAATTAGAATGGCCAGGGAAATGGGGGAGCAGGTCCTAGTGGAAGGCTCAGGCAGGGCAGAATTGAGGAGGCCCAGCTGCAGGAGGAGAATGTTCCCCACAGCCAGTGTGTCAGCCTCCTTCTTTGAACTTCAACTTCCAGGAACCTCCACTGCCTCCTTCCAACACTAGGGTTACAGGAAGCGTTTGGGCTAGCCAGGGCCACCTGCACACCCAGAAGTCCATTTTGCTGCCAAAATGCATCAATGAATGACATCCCCAGTGCACTGACAACCGACTAAAGACCAGGGTGGGGACTGGAGGAGAGTGGAGGGTGAGGATGCTGTGAGGAGCACTGCGATTGGGCCCCGAACTGACTAATCAGGAAGGCTTTAAACGCTGAGCCAGTGCAAAGCAGCTGTAGGTGAGGTGGGGCATAGACTGGACAGGAAGGTGTCAGGAATGGAAGAAGGGGTGGGTGCAGAAGGCCAGGGAAGGGCAACGATGATAATCTGAATGCCTTCAGGTATCTGGGAAAGTCTGCCTGTTAACTGGGGCTTTCTGCACTGGTACTGGGTGGATGATGGGGGTGTTAACTTCTAGACTGGAATTTGCAGCCATGTCTACTTCAAATTTCTCTTTCCTCTTCTCAGTGGCTTCCAGGCATTTGACTCGTGTGCCCTCCTTTGAGCACTGTGACAGCAGCAATGCCAGTGGTTAAGAAGGACAGGGGCTCTGGAGCCAGATGCTTCACTGCCCAGCATTGCCACTTACTGCTGTGTGAATTTGGGCTCCAGCTGCCAGATGAACTACAGGACGTTTTAAGTATAAGTGGGTCCATTGCAACATTTGCGACATACTTGTACTAAAAAATTGTTTCTTGTTTATCATCTGAAATTTAAATTTAACAGGACATTCTGGTGTCTGTTCACTAAATCAGGCAACCCTACACAGCCTGGGGAAATAGTTCAGTTTCTTTGTATTTCACCCTCCTCATCAGAGAATGAGGATTAGCAGAAATATAAAGTAAGTTAATGCTTACTTATTTACTTACTCACTTAGCATGGTACCCGGCAGGTGGAAAACACTCCATGAATGTAACTACTACTACTGGTCATGATCATGGCTGCCTGGGAAGTTAGGGATCTACTCGTGGCCATCCCTTCCTGCTGGCCAAGAGCAGCCTGAATGAAGGTGGAGACTTCTTTATCTTTGTAGTACAGCCGCCCCATGCTCAGAACTGGTCCAAGGACACCCTCAGTCAATATTTAGAGAATGAATGATTGTCACGCCCTCCCCAGTTACGCTGGTTAACTCAAGAATGACGTCTACGGTCCTACCTGATCAAGATATTTCTTCCATACGGGTTCAGCATTGTCAGCGACAAACTCATTCCAGCCGTGGACCAGCCTGCGCTGCGTCACCGAGAACTCTGACAGCCCATTCTGTAAGTCCACCTGGAGGGAGACAGTCAAGCACAAGCTAACTGGTGGGCTAGAAAGGAATGAGGAGCCCAAGTCACAGAATTCGCACTCTGGGAGCCAGCTACTTCCATGACGGACAAGGAAATTGGGCTGTCCACAAAGGCCCCAATCAAATCGGGGCAGAAAAAGAAGAAAAACCCACAATTCAGTTATTTTTCAATTAGACCATACTTCTGCCCTACAATTACAGCAGAAAAAAACAAGCTTGGTCCTAAATTTCGATCAGTGCAAATGTCACATGGGATTCCTGAAATGCAGAAACACATTTCCTTCTTGAAAAAAAAGACAGGCCATGGTGCAGTTGCCATGGAAAACAGTATAGAGGTGCCTAAAAAAAACAAAACAAAACAAAACAAAAAAACCAGAATGACCACATGATCCAGCAACTCCACTTCTGGGTGTAGAAATACCAAAAGAATTGGAAGTGGATCTCGAAGAGATATTTGCAAAGACCTGTTCATAGCAGCATTATTCTTAACAACCATAAAGTGGAAGTGGCTCAAGTATCCATCCATAGATGAATCAGCCAGTCACAAAAAGACAAATACTGCATGATTCCACTTATTTGAGGCATCTAGAATAGTCAAAGAGAGGTAGAAAGTAGAAAGGTGGCTGGCTGCCAGGGGCTGGGAAGAAATGGGGAGTCATTGTTTAAAGGGTATAGAGTGTTCACTTTCGCAAGATGAAAAGCGTTCTGGATTTTGACTGCACAACAATGTGAACGCACTCAACACGATTAAGTCGTCCATTTATAAATGCTTAGGATGGTAAATTTTATCTTGTACATTTTACAAGCTAAAAAAATAAAATTAAAAAAAAAAAAGCAACAACAACAACAACAGAAAAAAGGCCTGTCCTTGGAAACAATAGCTAAAATTACTGTATGGTGCATATATTGTGCTTGATACAACTTCAAGCTCTTTATACAAACTAACATTAAATATAGCTAATCTGAGTCGGTAATTACATAAGGAAACTTTTCTTGTTCTGGTTGCAGCAAAGGCATCCTTGTTTTTAAAAAGTTGACAAGAAAGGTGGTAGAGGTGACAGAGAAAGCTGAATTGATTTCTAGATTCTTGTCGATACAGAAAGAAAATCAAGCTCATTTTCTAGGTAGGGTAAAATGCCTAGGCACAGAAAAAATATTTTCTCCCCCTTTCCAAATACTAATGAGCAGGACTTAAACAGACTTTTGAATTAGTCTCAAGAAAAGACATTTATGAAACACTGATGTCCAACTTCCTTGAAATTGTGGCATGTGCCCTTTTATTAGTGAATTTTTATTTGCTCTCCCCAAGTGTGGTGGCTTATGAGTGAATGTACACACACACAAACACATCATTATGTGTTTTCTAAGTAAAGAAAATAAAAAACATAAAGCAAGCAACATCCTTTCGCTTCAGAGAAAGACTTCATGGAGTGGGGGTATTTTTTAGGTTTTTTGGTTTCTTTTTTAGTCTTGCACTGGCCAGGAATTCAAATTCATTTGAGAAATTTGTGAGAATTTGTTTTCACTAACACCATGGTTTATCAAAGATGAAGGGTGTGAATAGGGGATGGGTAAGAGTTTGAGCTTTGATGTCAAAACACCTGGGTTCGACTTTGGCTATGCTACTGTGTAACTGTGTGTTACCACTTCTCTGTGTCTCTGATCAAGAGAAACAGGTAATAAAGTGTTTGGGAGGCGTCTGTCCTCTGGCAAGGTCCTCGTGAGGGTGAGCTCTGTTGACAACAACGATGATGATATTCCACATGGGGAATCGGAATGGTTCAACGTCAACAGGATTTTTTAACAATGATGATAAAACTATTATAGCACAGAATTCTAAGGCAGCTTTCAGGATTTTGTGTTTGTCTCCATCTAAAAAACCTTCCCACAACCGGCATCAAATGCAAATTCAATTCTTACGTAAAACGCTTTGGCCAAATCCTCTCTGTGACATTTGCTTGCCTCCTTGGGTGATAGAGCGACCACCGTCTTCTCTCTTTCGATGTCTTTCAACTCACATTGCTCATCAAACTGTGGAAAAAGCAAGATTGCTGTTAAGCAAGTTGAGGTTTTGTACTCATGCATCTTTTTAAAGTATAACCCACACGTAGAAAGTGCATGTATCTTAAGTGCACAGCTCGGATGCTCACCAACTGGTCCACATAACTAGCCTCCAAATCCAGAAACAGACAATACCGGCCTCCAGATGCTCCCATATGTTACCCACCCACGTGAAGAGTACTGGCCGTCGTGAACTGGCACCACAGATTAATTTTGCCAGAGTTTAAACTTTATATAAACAGTCACATGCAATACACACTCTTTCATGTCTGGTTTCATTCACTTGACTTTGTACTGAGATTTATGCATGATGCTGTAGATAGCAATGGTTTGCTAATTTTCATGGCTGCTAGTATAGCAGCCCCCACCCCATTCATTGGTCCAGTTATCCATGGTTTCAGTTACCCACGGTCAACTGTGGTCCAAAAATATTAAATAGACAAATCCAGAAATAAACGATTCATAGGTTTTAAATTGCTCGTCATTCTGAGTAGCGTGATGAAATCTCACACCGTCCTGTTCCATCCCATCCAGGACTTCAATCATCCCTTTGTCAAGTGTCTCCAGGCTGCATACCCTCCCCACTGATTAGTCACTTAGTAGCTGTTTCAGTGATCTGATCAACTGCTCTGTGCTTAATAATGGCCCCTAAGGGCAAGGGTAGGGATGCTGACAATTCGGATGTATCAAAGAGAAGCCGTAAAGTGCTTCCTTTAAGTGAAAAGGTATGTACGTATCGGCACAAACATATAGTATATATAGGGTTTGGTACTATCCAAGATTTCAGGCATCCACTGGGGGTCTTGGAATGTACCCCCACATATAAGGGGGGACTACCATATATCACAATTTATCTGTTCTATTGTTGATGGACATTTAGGTTGTTCCCAGTTGTTGGCTAATACTGATGCATCTGTTTTTTAAGAGATCTTATTTAACAGAATCGAAACTTGTAAAGCTGACAGAGCGGGGCAACAATGTACATATTTAGAACCCTGAACCTTGAACGTCTGGGGTTTTCAGTCAAGCATGCAGCTTGAGAGAGTGCCTCCTGATGACAGGTGGTATCACGGCCTGTTCTGAGTTGTTTGACTAACACAAGAACACAGCCAAGTCTGGGTGTCTGAAGGCCTAGGAAGAAGCCATATGAAACAGCTGGAGGGTATGGGAAGACATGAGAACACAGAGGAGACCTCAGAATCAGGAAAACATGAAGCATTTCTGCAAAATTCTTCTGAGTATTCCTATACCCAGGATATGATAATCATCTTTTCCTTTTCCACCCATTGTTGGGCACTGGGAAGGAGGAAGGGGAGAGAGGCATTGGCTAACCTCTTCCTTCAGCTGGAATAAAGGTGGCAAATTCCTCTTTCCCTTCTTGTTGGCCCCCTCCCCCAAAACACACGAACAAGTAATCTCCCAAACGCCTCACTTGCTTGAAATGCTCCAACCACACCCATCCCTGGGGGTGCGCCTCACTCTTGCCAGTGACCAGGGGACACAGCAGGGACTACGCAGATCATTCCACAGGCTCCTCCGTCATTGCCATCGCAAGCTTTCCTCTAGTCACCACTATGTTCACTGTGTGAGATTCACTTTTAAGAGAATTGTGCATCATAACATTCCTCTTAAACGCTTTTTAAGAGAATGTTTTTTTTTTCTGTTCTCAAGATCTGGTGCCCTGTACCTGAAGAAGTGCTCAGTTCTTGCTCAGACCACAGATGGAGGCTTCCTGGGGTTTTAGGACCTGTCCCTCACTGCACCCTACCCTCTGCGTCCGGCTGTTTGTGGTCTTGTCATTGCTTTCAGGCTGTGCCCACACCTGATTCACTTTTTGTACAGCATCCAGACTCACCCTGACGTGTAAATTCAGTCCTCTCTCTCCCTCCTCCCTCCCCTCCTCCTCATTCCCCTCCGGGCTTGAAACATTTGGATTCCAGCTGCTCAGAGGAGGAAAACCTAACGATCTTCAATATGGCTGCAGCAGACCCCCATTGGGTCCACCCTCTACGCCTCCTTTACAAAATCCTGGTCTTATTTGGGGCAGCAGCATATCTAGCTAAAAACCCGCTTCCTAGGCCCATGAAACACAGTTGCAGGAGTCCTGTGTCCCCCAGGAATGGGCCATTCTAGCGCCCACAGAAGCCTTGGTGGCATTTTCTTCACGGCTGCAACACCCAAAGCAGGGGTTCTCAGCCAGGGGCGATTTTGCCCCCAGGAGACTTTGGCAATGTCTGGAGACACTTTTGGTTATCACAGCTGGGGGGCGAAGGTGCTAGTGGCATCTAGTGGGTAGAGATGGACATGGTGCCAAGCACCCTACAATACACAGGACAGCCCCCCACAACAAAGTGATCTGCGACAAAAATGTCCATAATGCTGAGGGTGAGAAACCCCACTTTTGAGGTAAACAGATTATTCTGCCTTGACATCTCCCCAGACCCGATTAGTCAACCTGGTCTCCCCTCTGTGCCTCCTGGACTTCTTGATGTCACCTACCCAATCACCAGCAAGTGATTATCACTTAAACGCCTTTATCTGCTCACGATGCAGCCACTCTGGAAGTGGGACTGGTGTCTGGTACGCAGGAGCTGTTCCCTGAGCGTCTGCTGCTCAGAGCTCAGGACACTGTTGGAAATGCATGACTGGATACGTGCTCTCAGCCACAAACCTCAGTTTACCCTCATTGTCAATATTGCCCAGGAGACGGTCCAGTTACCTGGCTAGCAGATTACCTCAGGCAGGTGACACCCTCTCTGACTACAATTTCTTCATCTGCAGAATGGGAGTGACGATGCCTACCTCAACACTTTTGCAGAACCAAGTGCGTCCATGCATGTCAATGGCTTGACGCGGCCCAGACCTACTGTGAGCTCCCAGTAAACGCCAGATTGGTATCTGCTGTGGCGTCCAGGCCTCAAGCACTTGGTTGAAAACACAGTGATGGTGACATTGCTTGGGTGGCTCAGCTATGTTTAGGAAACTTGAGAGCCGCAAGCAGTACGGTACAACAAAAGGATCGTAGAGGTTGGACTCGCACCGGCCAGGGTTCAAATGTTCTGTCACTGACTAGCCCTGTCAGCAGGGATGATAAGCTCTATATACCCAGGTAGTTTTAAAGAATTTAAAACAAACAAACAAACCACCCAACTCTGTAAATGTACCTCACACATAGCAGACGCATTCAGTAAATATTCCACAAAGGGCCAGCAACCTAAAGAATCAAAGGGGTCCAGGGGCTTTGGTGGCCCCAGCACTGGAGGAGGTGGCTTTTCTCTGTGCCTCGTCTTGCTGGGGACTGATATTCCCCGAGTTTCTCTGAGGGTTTACAGATTCTATAAGGGGGTCTAGAAGATGCATAAATGCTTGAATCTGTGTGTTTTTAATGAATACGGTAACTACAGGCAGGAAAAAAGTGAACTCTATTTTTTAAAACCCCTCCTTGATTTGCATTTGACACTGATCTCGAGTAATTTCTCTATATTTTAATTTTTTTTTTTTAAAAAAAGTCCATCAGCAAATTAATTTTTTTTAAAGATGGTCCATCCATAAATGAAATATTATCCAGCCTTAAAAAGAAATGAAATTCTGACACACGCTACAACATAGATGAACCCTGAGGATATTATCTGAGTGAAACAATGTAGTCACAAAAAGATAAATACTGTATGATTCCTCTTAAATGAGGTACCTAGAATAAACAAATTCAGAGAGACGGGAAGTAGAATGGTGGCTGCTGGGGAAGAGGAAGTGAAGTTAGTGTTTAATGGGGACAGAGTTTCAGTTGAGGACGATGAAAAGCTTCTGGAGACGGGGGGTGGTGATAGTTGTACAACAATGTGAATGTACTTAACGTCACTGAACTGTACATTTAAAAATGATTAAGATGGTAAATGTTACGTTATGTATATTTTACCACACACAAAAAAATCCAGAACAATAACATCAGAGAACCCACCTCCCTGCCTTTGTGGGTCAGGACTAGCTGGGAGCCCACCAAGTGTTTGGAAGAGGCTTGTGTGGTTAAGGGGAGGGGCTGGGATGGGCAGCCTGCAGCAGGAGGGTCTAGCTGGGACTCCTACCATCCGCCTGTGTTCCATGACCCTGGGGGCAGAGTCTGAGCTCAAAGTGGGAGGGAATCTGGCCTCCAACTACACTCTGTAAACAAAAGCCATTTTACACACTCCCAGGGATGTGACCAAGAGAACTGAAAATAGGGACTCAAATAAATAACATGTTCATGGATGGTCATAGTAGCACCATTCACAACAGCTCAAAGGTCCATCAGCTTGACACTGATATAACCCAGTGGAGGCTTCTGAGGGAATCACATAGGCAAACATGGCATTGCTGAGGGATGAGCTGGCTGAGATTGTGAGCTCATCCCAGAGCAAGTGAGCAGGTGGCACCTGGGGGTGGACCAGCTTCCCTGAGGCAGAACCTGGCTTTCTCTGCCCTCCCGTCCAACTTGGTGATGTGGTGCATTTCAAACGCTTAGACCTCAACGATTGCTTCCTCATTTAATGGCTGATACAAGCATGTTTTTCTTCAACATATTTATCCCAAACCTCCCCGTGACTGCCTCAGTGTCCCCCTCTGGAAAGTGTGGGTTATAAAAGCAGGGACTCCATACCACAGCATGGGATAATAGGACCATGGACATGGAGTCCTGATACAGTGCCCAGGAGGTACTAATCAAACATGAGCAACAGCGCTGATGAAGGTGACAACTGACGGATGAAGGTGACACCTGATGGGGGCAGCAGGGGTCCTATTTCTCCAGTATCTCAGAAAACACCAGGAAGGGGGGTGGGGCTCCAAATGGAGCTGTCAGATTTAGCAAATAAAAAGGCTAGATATCCAGTTACCTCTGAACTCCAGATAAACATCGAATCATTTTTCAGTATGTGCTTGCCAAATATTGCATGGGACATACATATACTAAAAAATGATCCACTGTTTATCTGAAATTCAAATGCACCTGGGCGTCCCGTGCAAATCTGGCAACACTGGGAAGGAACGAGCCAAAAGACACTCATGACCATGTGGTGATGCCATCATGGGGACACCTCTCACTATAAAGGAGATGATGGGAGCCCCAATTCAGAGTGTGGGGGTTCAGGAATTGTGAGAATACAGTCTTGAAGAGGGCGCAGGAGTGAATTCCCAGGGAGTGGAGAGGTAGCCTTTTGGGCATCAGGAAGAACAGGTGGGCGGAGGGCGAAAAGAGTGAGCAAATGGCCCTTCTGAGGAAGTCCAAGTGCCATGAGTTGACAAGAGCATGTTGCCAGGGGGCTTTTAGAGGGAGGGATGGGGCCAGAGAAAAAGCCAGTGAACCACACAGTCCTTACCCTTGGAAAATTTCACGATATGGGTGGATGCAGTTATTGGGATCAAAACAATTGGAGAGGAAAAATGTAGGCGTCATGGTAACCCAAGAATAACTGGGAGGGCATCATTAAGGTCACATTCGAGGTGAGAGTCTCACTCAATGCAAAGGCTTCCTTCTTCCCAAGACTCCTGTACCTTTCTTTCCCAAGGCATGTATCTGTGAATTATCCACATATACCTAAGTCTGGTGGTTCTAAAAGTGTGGTCCTCGGCCCGGCTGGAAATGCAGATTCTAAGGCTCCACCCTGGACTTAATGGATCAAAAGCTCTGGGGGGAGGCCCTGCAATTTGTATTTTGAAAAGTTCTTTGGGATATTCTGATGTATTAGAAAGTTGGATAAGAAAGATGTATTAGAAGGTTGGATAACCGCTAGGATCTTGTTAAAACACACCTGCTATGGCCTATTCTCAGTCTAACTGAGCAGTGGGGCCCAGCCATCAGGATTCCTAAAAGTCTCCGGTGGTTCTAATATGGAGCCAGAGCTGAGCTGAGGACACATGGCTGGGAGATGCATTCAAAGGGCAGGGCAACCCCATGGGGTCCTGCTCTTAAGGGACCACCATCTTGGAGGACAGAAAAGGCTGGTGGCCAACAGGCCAAGCGCCAAGCAGGGAATGCCTGGAGGCCCAGGAGAGCTGTGAGAGTCCAGGCAGGATGGGGTCCTTCCGTTTCCTGGAGGAGGGGTAAGGGCAAAGCCTGGGGCAACAGGTGCCCCCAAGTCCTTCTAGAAGTTGGACAGTCAAGAGAAAGAGATGGACAATGAAGCGATGGTGAAGAACAGCTAACATATAATAATGGTGTAAAAACAACATAACCCTAGCTACAGAAATCAATGCTAATGATACAGCAGATATAACAGCTACCATTTGATATCAGACATCTTGCCCTGCATTTGACTTGTGCAATGTCCTTTAATCACCACAGAAGTCTTTTGAGGCGGATGTGTTTTTTATCTCCATCTTATAGATGAAGAAATGGCTGAACCGGCCAACTCCCCAGCCAGCACCTGTAGTCACCACTCTATAAAAACACGAGAAAACTTGTTTGTGGGCTTTGCGCTGTGTGGGTGGGAGAAAACAGAGAAACATGACTTTTCGGGTCTTCCAAGCAGGGTAGAGGGAGAGCATGGGGGAGCAGGAGAAAAGCTGAACCTGAATAGTGTCCCCAAAAGTCATTCACATCCTGATCCCTGAAAAAAAAGTCATTCACATCCTGAAACCCATGAATATGTGACTTTATATGGCAAGAGGGACTTTGAAAATGTGATTTAGTTGAGGACCCTGAGAGGGGGAAATGATCCTGGATTATCCAGGTGGGCCAGTGTCTTCTCAAGGGTCCTTATAAGAGGGAGGAGGGACGGTCAGAGGAGATGTAACAATAGAAACAGAAGCTGGAGGGATACGGTGACTGGCTTTGAAGATGGAGGAAGGGGCCACAGGCCAAAGAATGCAGGCGGCCTTTAAAACCTGGAAGAAAGGCAAGGAAACGGATTCTCCCCTAGAGGCTCCAAAAGGAATGCAGTCCTGCTGACTCCTTGATTTTAGCCCAGTGAGATCCATGTCAGATTTCTGATCTCTACAACTATAAGAGAATAAATATGTGTTGCATTAAGCTGCCAAGTCTGTGGTCATGTTACAGCCTCCCAAAGAAACTGACATACCATCCACCATCAGCCCTGGCAAGGAATCCAACTCTCTGAGCTCCCAGGCTCCCAGTCCTCTCTGCCCAGCTCACTGCTGCCCCATTTGTTCACCTCTGGCCTTGGATCATCTTCCTCAGCAGGCAGTGGCTGGTCTTACCTAGCTTACACCTGAGTGCCCAGCACAGTGCTTGGCAAATAGAAGATGCTTAAACACGTTTTGTGGAAGGGAGGGAAGGATGGAAGAGAGGCAAGTGCTGAGCTGCCTAGAAGTCTCGATGCCCATGGGTGCTGGAGCCACATCAGAACTGGAAGGAGCAGTAAGCTGCAGGTGCATTGCCAAGAACAGCCGCATGCACAGCCGGCCAAGGGGCAGTCATTAGAAGGCACGGACGTGGGTTACGGAGCACATGCTTCTTCACGCTACACTGTTTTTCCTGCTGGTAGCTGAGCGAACGTCCCTTGTGCCCAGTGCAGCTGGCTCATGTCCTTGCACAGTCTTCCCTCACTAGACCATCCTTTGTGGTTCACTCATCCATTTGCCAACTTTTTTTCTTCTTAGCTGATGCCTGAGTATTTATTAACTGCAAGGCTGTTTTATTCATTTATTTAATTTTTCAATTAGAGTTGACATTCGATATTATAATAGTTTCAGGTCACCAGCTTCTTACTGTGTACAAGAAACTATGCCTGTGCCTCAGGAAAGCATAGCCCCCACTCTAAATCGAGAAATTATACAAACGAGTTTATTTAAAAGAATAATTAGGACTAGAGTAGGGGAAAAAAGGGCACAGAAGTACTAGAAGAAAACATGGGCTTTTTTTTTTTAATCTCAGGATGAGCAAGGACTTTCTGAGTGTAAGACAAAACCAGATGCCATGAAGGAAAAGACTGATAAATTCACTACATAAAAATGGGATTGAATTCTGCAAAAAGCACTGCATGCGAAGGCCGAAGATGAAAACCACACTGGGGAAGATATCTGTAGCTCATAACACCGATGAAGAGGACTTTCCTGTGAAGAAAAGACTTCCAGCTCACACTTTTAAAAAAAATGGACAAAGGCTATAAACTAAGAGTTCATAGAAAGAGAATGATAAATAGCTTTGAAACATGAAAAAATAATCAAATTCACTTAAAATCACAGATGCACACTTAAGACTCCAGCGTACCATCCTTTACCTATCTGATAGATAAGGTTCAAGCAGTTAGTAACCTGCAGTGCTGAGGAGAGGTGGGACAGGGACAGCTTCTCATCCATGGCTGGGGCGAGGAGGTAACTTGAGACAAGCCCTAATAGTGGACAATTTGGCAGGATCAAAGCTGAAAATGGACCAGTTCTAGTGATTTCTTTTTCAGAGATACTTCCTGCAGAATGATATCTGTTCAAAGTCATTCAGTGCAAGATTGTCTATAACTAATAATTGCTAATGACCCACATGTCTACTAATAAAGGACTGGTTAATTATGGTACTGCCATAACATGAAATACTATGCTGCCATTAAAATAAGATCATGAAAATTCTTTATTTACCTATATGGAAAACATTAAATACATATTGAAGTATAACTTACATACAATCATGTGCACGAATCTTAAGTATGTACCTGGGTACTTTTTTGCACATATGTACACTTGAGTAGCCCCCACCCGGATGCAGCACTGAAACTCTCCAGCTTCTAGAAGGTTCCCTTGTGCCCTTTCCCAGTTGAAGCACTGCAAAAGCTAACCAACATTTGGATTTCCACCAACATGGATTTGTTCTGCCTGTTTGGGATCATACCTAGGTATTCTTGCGCCTGGCTTCTCTTACTCAATGCCATCTTAGTAAGATTCATCTGTCCTGTTTCATGAACATGGTTTCATATCTATAAGTCATTCTCTTTTGTTGCTATGGAGTATTTCAAGTATTCCGTCACATGGATGTGTCTCGATTTATTCAACTATCTGCGTGTGGTTGGGCATTTAGATTGTGTCAAGGTCGAGCTATTATACATGGCTGTGCATATTGACATGCAAGTCTTCGAGCAGATATGAGCCCCCGTTTCTCCTGGGCACACACACCCAGAAGCGGAATGGCTGGGTCCCAGGTATATATGCCTGTAGTTACAGTAGACACTGCCAATCAGTTTTTCCAAGGGGCAGCACCGCGACCAATAGATTAAGAAAAAAAAGCACGCAATATTGTAACACATTAGCCTATGTTAAAAAAAAAAAAAAAAAAGACGACTATGTATTTGCACACCTCAAACTGGGCTGGAGTGGCCTTCAGGGCTGGAAGTCAGAGGCAGCGAGACTCCTATTGGACACCCTTTTGTACCTTCTTGAATTGTGAGCCACAATTAGAACTGATGATCTGAAGAGGGAAAAACCAGTCCTGACCAAGCCTGGGAGCAGAGCTGGTACCGGAAGGGAGAGGGCATCCTAGAAAAATGGATGCTCAGAAAATTACAGATGAGCAAGTGTTAATTCAGGAAGGTGAGAGAGGGGAAGAGCCCCCGGGCAGGGCACAGAGCGGGCAAAGGCCGTGCCCAGAGTGGGCCGAGAGGAGGCCGGCACTCTGGGCACACAGAACAGGAGGCTTGGATCCCAGACAAAATCGTCTCAAATGAACTCAAGAGGACCTGCCCAGTACTTTTTAATGTTAGGGGAGAAACCCCTAAATGCAGCAAACTGGATGGAGGGAGCATCACCAGGCCCATGTCTCACTGGTCCGGGCTGTCATTCCAGTTCCCTGAGCTACCAGCTGAGCAATCCTCAGCAAGTCCCTTGACTTCTCTGAGTCTCAGCTTTCTCCTCTGTAAAATGGGAATAATTAGACCCACACCAAGGACTGCCAAGGCAGGATTTCTTGAATTTCAGCCTCAGGTCAAGATGGGTTTCAGAGGTGTTTCCCAGTCCCTGAAATGAGAGAGAGAGACAGAGAGAGAGAGACAGAGAGAGACAGAGAGACAGAAAAGGAGAGAGAGAGAGAGAGAGTGTGTGTGTGTGTGTGTGTGTGTGTGTGTGTGTGTGTGTGTGTGTGTGTGTAATGGTGCTGTGACTCCAGGCAGCAAAGAACTATCAATAGGAAAGGATACACAGACTATATATCTTGTTCATGGGCAGCCAGTACAGTCAGGGGCCAAGTGAAGAGACGGCCAAGCTAGGTGTTGACCAGTGCAACTCGGGGCCAACAGTAGGTTGGCAAGGTGAGGAGACTGGTTATGTACATGGAGATTGTGCAATAAGTAAATATACTGAGGATAATGGGAGCTGCCATTCTCACTGTTGGTGAAGGAAGTTCAAATATAGAAAGAGCTGGCACTGACCCTGCGGTATTTATTAGATTGGAATCTATGGTTTTATACACACCCCTCTCCTTTGAGAGAGCCCAGAAGCCATAGTGCCCCAGTAGTATAAGCATAACTAGCACCAGCTCTGGATTTCTCAGTACTATTCTTCCAGTAAAAAAAAAAAAAAAAAAAAAAAAAAAAAAAAAAAGCCAAGAAACTTTGAGAGAAATGACTGATTCCAGGGCTGGAGCAAGGAAGGTACCAAATGAGCCTGGAATTTCTTATTATGCCAGAAAATAGGGACGTGCTCAAAGAACGATGGAACAAATGTCCAGAATGCACAAACATCACGTGAAGGGGCTCCTGCTGCCAAATCTGGGACAACTGAGCATCCAAATAAAAAATTACAGTAACAAATTTTCATATACTTAGTAAAATAGGAACCCGTGAGTTCATGATGAATCATGAATGAATAAGTAAGTGACTACACAGAGAGGAGAAAGGCACAGCTCTTCCACACACCAGAACACCGAGTAACAAAGAAGGGAGGAATGATAGAATTAGAAAACCACCATTTAACACACCTTGGAAGAGTAATTGATTCGGGCAAAGATCATCGGTAAGGATCCTCAGCGGACGCTAAAACTGAAGAGTGAAAAATGGTCTGAGAAACGGGCTACTGACATAGCCTCAATGTGTCTCTTCATAGAAATACTTATTAATTACAACAGGGAAAACAGTAACTATTTTATAGAAGAGAAACCTGGCCAGTAGGAGTAAAGAACTCAAGCACAGAACTCAGGCAGCCCTGGTCTGAATTCCTGGAAGAGCAATGTGACCCTGGGCCAATCACTGTACTCTCTAAGCCTCAGATTTCTGCAGGGATTCAAAATAACATGGTGCGTCCACAGATGTTCATTGGAACATTGTTCTAAATGTTAAAGACAGGAAACCACCTAAATATCCATCAGTTGGAGGTGGGTTAAAAAGGTCTATGCTGCCATTAAAGAATGCTCTTGATCTGTATACACTGCAGGGGTGGGGAGGGTGCAGGTATGCACAATGACCCTATGTATGTTTTTTTAAAAGGGGACACTTATGTAACTGGATGCGATAATAATTACTGTGATCAGGTGCTACCCTAAATGCTTCATGCAACCATTCCCCTCCACGACAGATCTCTGATGTGTGTATGGTTATGACCTCATTATACAGAAAACAGAAGCATGGAAGATTGAGGAACTTGCTCAAGGTCTCACCACTGGTGAGAACTAGACTGTGCATCTAGGTAGCCTGGATCATAGACTCTAGTGCCCTTAACCACAGCCTCTCCAGAACTGTATATAAAAGGGTCCAGGAATGTCCAAGCAAACAGCAATCTGATTACTGCAAACTGATTAGATGCAAATAGTACCTGCCTACCCATACACGCACACACCAAGGGAGAAAAGTAGAAGCAAAGAACTTAAGGAATGAAGAAGAATTTTATATTGTGCAAATTTTTATTGCAGTTTATGAAAAAAAAATTATGACGAGAGGAAAAAGAAAGAAAAAGAAATGGAAGGAAGGAAATATATGTATAGTTTCTGGCTCATAATAGTATATAAATAGCAACTAATCTTATCATAATACAATGGTCAATGAAAGCAAAACTGTCCCTCAAATGTTAATCTACTGGTGTTGGAGGAGGGAGAGTTACAAATGCATCTGTGAAAATGATTGCATGACACACTGAAGGCGAGAGAGTTTCTCAGTGGCTCAGAGAGAAAAACCGGAAGGAGAACAGAGTCATCACACAGCACGGTTGAGGTATCATCAAGTCAACTCTAAAATGTCTAACCATAGAGAAGTGTCGTCACATTGCTAGCAGGGAACTTGACATGAATCCAGTCTTTGTACATAGCTACTTGCCATAGCTGATGAGCACCAAGTATGGTAATCAATACGAAGTGAAGAAATATTCTTTCCACAATACCCAATGCTCACCTTATCTTCAAGTGAACGAGCCAGTTCTACAGTTATCAAGTGACAGCCTTTCAAATTGGCATTCACAGGCTGCTTGCTGGCAGTTGTGGTTAAGCACGAGGCTCATTGTTCCAAACTAGCGAACAAAATCTTGATATATTAAATGCCCTTTTTTACAGGTACATGTAATTAGATGTTCTTGGCATGAGCGTTATCAAAATCAAATCAAAAAGAGTCTAAATAAAGACTAGAACTCAAGACTAATGAAAACGCTAACAAAAATAGATAACTCTGGAGTAGACTATGTGCCAGGTGTGGTTCTGGTTTTTATGTAAACGATCTTGTTTAAGAAACGATTTCTTTCTATCACTATAGCAGGCAGCCTCTAAAACAGCCACCAATCATCCCAGCCTGCAGGAATTCACACTTTGTAATTCCCTCCCTTTGAGAACTGGCTAGACCTAAACTCCTTCTAATGAATAGAATATGACAGAAGTGATGAGATGTCACTCCCAAGATTGGACTATAAAAAGACCATGGCTTCCAAGCTTTTATGGGTGCTCTCTCAGTCTCTCCTAGATCATTTATCTTTGGGGAAGCCAGCCGCCGAGCCATTAGGCAGCCCTATGGAGAGGTCCATGGAGCCAGGGTTGGAGGCCTGCAAACAACTAAGGAAGGGAGCTTGCAAGCAGATCCTTCTCCCTGCCATTATCAAGTCTGTTGGGACCCAGTCTTCACCCTGCAGAGCCCCAGGAAGATGAATCAGTTCACCAACCAGGAAGGTAGTGCAGGGTGGAGCCATGGCAGTCTCAGTAAAGAGATGGGAGCCCTGAGGGTCCAAGATAACTTCCCCAGAGTCATCCTGGAAGCAGGAATTTCTGGTCCAACATTCTTCTTACCCAACCAACATTCAGGTCAGCAGAGAGAAGCTTTTTTCCCCAGTAATTAAAGGAGTTTCTCGAACATCTTTCTTTTCATTACACTAGAAGTGCAGCCAGAATGAGATGTCTTCAGAGCCATGAGAACTGTGCTTAGGTTCAACCTCCGATGCTTCTAATTCTGGGTCCACCCTGGTCCCGGTCTCAGCCACGTGTCCCTTGTCCAGTCACACTACTCTTTATTCTTTATCCTACCCGAGACCGACGGATCCTAAAGTAAACAACTCTTGATTTTTCTGTTGGCTGTCGGCCTCCCCCATGAACTTTGTTTTGTACGCAACTGCATCCTTCATGCCTGGCCCCACCTGTGAACCCCAACATCCTCATTTCTCAGATGATAACAATACGACTTCCCTCAGTGTGAACAGACCCAGGAGGAGACATAGTAAGTTCTCAGTAATAACTATCATTCTAACTGGGGCGACCCGGCAAAGTGATTGGGAGGTTTGGAGACTGCCCGGGATGCTGCATACAACAAGTGCTCATTAAAGAGGACTATCGGGGAAACAATCACCGGGGCAAGCGTTGCTTCTTTTTCAAAATTTCTCGAAAGAAAAAGAGTTCAAATCAGAGGATGTAAGTGTGAGAGCAAAGGAGGTGTCTGGGCTGTGAGCTGAGCTGGCAGGAAGCAGGTTGCCTCACCTGGTCTCCCTCCCTCATCACACTCCCCTTTTACCTGTATTGTAATTTCCTGGGTTTGCACAAGGCCACCTCAGAGACAGGACACTTTGTGTCTCAGCCAGCCTCTGCTGCTGACTTCCATGGGTCACGTGTCTCCCTGTCACTCCATACTGCCAAGCTGTCACACATCCCTTCGGGATTCGGCTAAGAACATTGGTCCATAACCAGGTGGATGAGACCCTCCCACCCAATACCTACAGACAGATTGAAGACCTCTCTCACCCTTTTTCAGAGGGCCTCTCTGAAAACCTTTGGGGGCATGAAGTCTACCTGGTGTGGAGATCAAATTCACCCCAGCATCTCTATTCATGTTATTTCATCCACGTACCTGGCACACCAGGCTACCTGGCACACCGGGCTACTTGGTACACGTGGACATCCCATAAAATCTGATCTTAACCAACTACACGTCAGGGGTGTTTGAAAAATACCCAGCTTAATGCAAAAATCAAAAGATGGAAAGAAAAAAAAGTAACCTAGAAAAGGCAACCACATTGGCAAACTAACTTCAAACTCCTTTAACAGAATACACTGCACAGCGTATAAGCAGAGAAATGAATTTTGGCAAAATAATCAAACCCTATATCCAATCCATGCTTGACACATATGTTACTTCAGAAAAATGGAGATTATTTGAGAACGACTAGTTACAGCCCTGTGGTCCACCACCTTAGTGCCATAATTCCCATATTAACATCCATTTATAAACTACTATTTTTAAATGCACAAATATTTACGAATCATATAACTGAAATGTTTTGACTGCTGTCGTTCTTTGGAAGGAAAATTAAACATTTTAAATCAAGTGTTTTCCAGCTGATCTTTTTCATTAAAAAATAAATTTAACTTTGAGGTTTCCCTACACCAAAAGGCAGGACTGTAGTCTCATGAGCACTTCCAAAGGACTATTTTAGGAATTTTATTTTTGAATGACTGATTAAGATTTAAAAAGAAAAAGAAATTGCAATAAACCAGAGATGGCTTTGCAGAAATTCAGTGCCCTCTGCTCTTGTATCACCTTGGAGTTCTGCTTACAAGCCAAGGAGAAACTGGCTGGATCACCGGTCACCACCTTTACATTTGGCTTCTCCAAGGCAGTTTGGGGGACAACTTTGTCACATTTTGTCTGCTGGTAAAAACTCCCCTGCCTGAGAATCCTGTTGGTTTATCCTAGAGGGTCCCCTGAAGGTTGCAAAGTCAAATACACACAGATCTGAGTGGTTTTCAAAAAAAGGCGCTGGAGATGTGGGAAGCCTGACTAAAAGCACCTTCATTTCCACCACTGTTGCTGCCATTATTGCTAAAACATGCGCACAACAGTTTTCTGTTGCTGTTGTTTTTTTACATCGCCTTTTTTTTTTCTTTCCCCAATTCGAGTAGCTTTTAAAAACTCATGTAGCAGCCTGGGTGTGAAGACGCGAGAAGTTAAAATTCTCTGGAGTGGGAGAACCCTTGGCTAAGTTCCTAGCAAGTTCGTTTGCTAGCTGTGTGCTCCTTGAGGGACGTGTTTAATCTGTCTCGGTCTCACTTTTGACTCCGCAAAATGGGCTGGCGGAGGAGCGTTGAGTGGCAGGCGCGCCTGGCCCAGAGCAGAAACGCGAGCTGGCGTTGCTATGCAGACGGCTTCTCTCTAGAACCAGGGGGAGGAGGGCGGGTTGGAAGAGCGCAGTGCGCGGACCCGGTGGTGTGGTGGGGTACGGCAGGGTGGCGGGGGGCGGCGGGGAGAGCAGGTCGCTTGCCCCGAGCCGGGTCGTCCAGACTCACCAAGGTTTCCAACTCGCCTCTCTCCAGCGGCTCGTACTGGTGGCCCGCGCCCGAGAAGCCGAGTTTCTGCAGGAACCTGGAGAAGCGTGTCTCGACCATGGTGAGCAGGCGGAGGCCCCTCGCCCAGCCTCCTGTCCCGCCGGCGGTCGCCCCTGCTTGCGTGTCTCGGTCCCTGGCAAAGCCAGGGAAGGCTGAGCCCGCCCAAACCTCCTGGGCCAGGTCTAGGTTACTAGGGAGCCGCCTACCTGCCCGCCGCAGGTGAGGCCCCGCCCCCGGCAGCACTCAGTGCACCTGGCTCCTCCCCGCCCCGCGAGCTCACCCGGGACTCTCTAGAGAGCAGTGGCCCAGTGAGGCGCTGGAGGCTGCAGCTGCAGCTCAGAGCTCAGGCTGTTTCCCAAACTTGCCGGATCATGAGTCACCTGGAGTGGGGGATGGGGAAGAGGTGGGAAACAAACGCTTGTTTAAGATGCTGATTCCCAGACTCCTCCCTGCCCTGAGTCCTTGGGTCTGGAGAAGGCTGGGCCAGGAAGCTGGACTAAAGTAGCCAAGTGATTCTGCCAGGTAGCTGAGTTGTCAACCCCAAGGTGCTGGGAGCACGGTGAACGGGAGCTCAGTCAGACTAACGCTTAGTAGGGAGGTGGCTTTGGGTAAGGCTGTGCCATTCCTTTGTGCCTCAGTTACCTCATCTATAGAGTGGAGATACTTAAGGACTACAGGACACGGTGTGTGTATTTATCCGTTAAATTGTGCTGCCCATTTTGAGCAAATATTTGCCACGAACCTCAACCGTTCCGCAAGGAGTGGCCAACTCAGCCCCATTAAACCTGATGAGCAATTCTAGTGGCCCTTCTTATCTCTCCTACCTCTTCCCCCTTTATAGAAACAAAAGAGGCTACCGGCATCATGCTGCCTGGCTCTACCAATTACCACAAAGGCCCAGGAATAATGGAAAAAGCAAAACTCTGGTGTGAGTCCGTCCAGATTTGAATCTCAGGCCTGTTCCTTTCAGATGTGTGACCGTGGGCAACTTTCTTTACCCCTCTCCACCTCAGTTTACTCGTCCACCAAATGGGACGGCACTACCCACCTGATCAAGATCCCTGTAGAGAATAGATGGCACCCTCAAACCGAGTGATTTGGGGAGAGTTTGACAAAGACTGTTTATAAAGATGTGGGCAGGGTGCAGTGAAACCAGAAGGGATTGTGCAATTGCCCAAGATTAGCGACAGTGAAAAAAAATGTTACTGTCCAAGGCCTGGAAGGCAAGAGGAGAGAGCAGTTACTTGGAGGAGGTAGGTGCGTAGAGCTGAGAACTTAATGGTGGGAAAAGGTTCTGAATGGAAGCCATGGGTGCGGGCTCCTGGGCCAAAAACCCAAAGGAGAAGGGAGGAGAGTGGCCAGTGAGTCTATAGGAGCAAAGAGAAGCTATCTGGAACCCACCTCACAGTCCTATTGTACTGAGCTAATGTTTGCATAGAGTACCTAGTAAAACCTGGCATTAGTAGGTCCTAAGGAAATTCATTATTAATATAAAAGAAAACATGTGAATTAGTCTCAGTTATTTCTCAGGTTCTTTCCAACTGGCATTCTGTTATTTTAAGATAGTGCTAGATCCAGGGAAGAAACATGCTTCGTTAGCATAGACCTTCATGCTTTCCCAAGGGCGTTAATCTCAGGTACCATTTCTCCAGGTGGTGCAGCACATCCAGGGAGCGATGTGTTGGCCCTCTCTCCCTTGAAAGCCCAGCCTCTTGGATCTAATCACCATAGCCTCTGGTCTAACTCAGAGATGTCAAGGCTGGAACTCATGGATCAGATTTGAGAACGCCCAGGGCGTTCAGGAAGAAAACTCTGGATAGTGGATATTGTGAAACACCTGGATCTGTTGGGATAAAAACGAATGGAATAGACCACAGAGAAAGCAATTAAAGAGATAAGTTATATGATTGGAAACAGCTGAATGGGCACCCTTAGGCTTAAGTTCATTTTTGTTTTTATTGCATTGTGATCAGAAGATGTAGTCTGCACACATGTCTATATTGTGCCTACGATAAATTAATTTTCTTAATTTATTAATACTTTGTGCCTGGTTTGTGTGTAAGTTTTGTAAATATTTCAATAGCACTAGAAAAGCTGCCATATTCTTTTTTGTAAGGGTATTGGTAAGCTGTACTCTTTTTGTAAATTAGTTCTGTATATATTCTTACTTTTTAGTTGTCTTTATTTTTGACTACTCGATCTGACACAGGAAGATAATGAAGAATTTAATATTTCTCAGTTTAATTGCTTTCCTGTCCATTTTTCCATCATATGTCTGAGTTTTTGCTTTTTGTATTATGCTTCATTGTTGGTTAGTACATAGGATTTACTCGTTCATTATAACGCTTGTGGTTAATGCCACCTGTATCTCATTAAAATGCACTCCTCGAAGTTTACTTTGTAGAGTTAACATTGCCACTGTTTCTTGCCCATGGCTTAAATCTGTGTGATCTATACTTAATCTTATTTTTAGCTGTCTTGTTTCATTTTCTACCAGACTGTAAGTTCCATGAGAGCAGGGAACTCTTGCAACTTCATTGTTGTGCATCTACTCAGTGTCTGTCATAGTAGACAAAAATGTTTATTGAACACGTCTCTCTTATATTATAAACAACAGATCATTGAAATTTGTTTTTAATCTAATTTGAGAGTATTTGCTTTATAATAGGGAAATGTACTGTGTCTACATTCTAATAGTTGTTACCATTAGACTGGTTATTATCATCCTCATTCATGTCTCATTTCCATGCTTTCTGAGGTAAACACTCCGCTATTTACTGTCACCTTTTTGATTTCAGAATAAATATCTCTTTGAAAATTCTCTCAGGAACTATTTGGAAGCATTTCCTCTTGCAGATATAAAGGATTTTATGATTTTCATTTTTCTTTTTCTAACTTTTGCTTCTTTTCCTATTCTTATTAATTTAGTTTAACTACCCAAACCCTTATTTTTTGTCTTTTTTTTGTCGTGTTCCCCACTTTCTTCCAGAATTATACCCTGCTATTTATATTTGTTTTCAACATCCTTTCTTAGCTCTGTTTCTTTGTTTGTATCCCACAGTCATCACCACTGACTTCAAGATTTTTTTCCTGCCTTCAACCTTCTAGAGTCTACTCTCAAGGAATCAATTCAGACAAAATTCACTGGGAAAATTTCTGAAGTTTGCTGCTCAGAGTGATCCTGATGGTGCTTTTGGCCAGCATCAGAGTCAAGAGTCAAGGGTGGGACTCAGCCCAAAGCATCCAGCCTTTCTTGAAAACCTGCTCTGGGCACCTTGAGCAATGAGGTCACACTCTTCAACTCCCATTCACTCTCTACAGGAAAGTGCTGTCACTCATTTCCCATAAATTATCTCCCAGCAGTACACCCTGTGCAATCCCAAAGCACCTGAAATTTATTTGGCAATAGACCTCACTCACAAATTAGTAAGTTGGCATTTGAAAGCATCCTTTTCAGAATGGGTATAGTATACAAAGAGTATTATTTTGTGTGTGTGTGTGTGTGTGTGTGTGTGTGTGTGTGTGTGTGTGTGTGCGTGTGTGCGTGCGTGTTTAATTTTAGAGCTTAGTATGAAGTTTGGCTCTTTACATAAACCCTCAATTCTGTTTGTTTTTTAATGGCTGTGCACACAGGCAATAATATAATCATTTTCAGATTGTAAATATGCAGTTTAGGGAGATAAAGCCACTTACAGTCTTTCAGCAAATATTTTTAAACATCTGCTATGTGGCACTGGAGATAGACCCCTGAACACAATAGATTCTTTTCTGCACTCTTATATATTATCTCCTACTGGGTGTCATAGGCTGCAAACAAACCAATGTGTAATGCAGTGTCAGGCAGTGAATATAGTTGGTTGAGTAATGGCCCCCAAAAGCATATGCCCACGCCCTAATCCCCAGAAAATGTGAATGTCACCTTATCGGGAAAAATAACCTTTGAAGATATAATTAAGTTAAGGATCTTGATATGAGCTCATCTTAGATTAACTGGGCCCTAAATCTGTCTTATAAGAGACAGAAGAGGAGTGACACAGACACAGGAAGAGGCCACGTGAAGACAGAGGCAGAGACTGGAGTGATGCAGCCACAGCCAAGGACCACCTGAAGCCACTAGAAGCTGGAGGAGGTAAGAAAGGACCTTCTCTTAGACACTTCAGAAGGAGCATGGCCCTGCTGACACCTTGATTTCAGACTTCCGCACTCTAGAACTGGGAAAGACTAGGTTTCTGTTGTTTTAAGCCACCTAGTTCGTGACCACTGAAACAGTGGAGTGAGTAATGCTGTGAAGAAATGTAAACACATTGGGGACTGGAGAGTGAGTGGGGCTTTTGTAGCTAAAGCAGTCAGGAGGAGTGACATTTGCGCAGAGACCTGAACGAGATGTGAAGTGACTCTTGTGGATACCTGGCAGGACAATATTGCATGCAGAGAGAAGGGAAAGAGCCAAAGTCTCAGGTGAAAATGTGCTTAGCTTGTATCACCATAGTGATTCCCACTTCTGTGCAACAATTCATACATTTGCACCAAAACTACGGTCGCACTGGCACACGGAGCCTGTTTCCAGGCGCGATTCATGCCATACTCTTTTTGTCACTTCTGCCATAGTTATTGTGCACTAAATGATGAGGAAACATTGGCTGAGCACTTCCTACAGCTCTGGGCATTTCTGGGCTTCCCATGGGCTTAATCTACCTGGGAGACAGGGCATGGCCAAGAATGTGCCCTGGGACTTGCTAAATCTCAAGAGGTAACTGCCTAGCACAGATGCCATTACCCCTTCCTCTTACGCCTGTGGCAGACATCACCGTTCATGCAGGGGTGACATTACCCTGTTGGCCGGGACAGGCCTGGGAATCCTTTGCCTTATCACACTGTAAATAGCTACCAACAATTGTTTGGACCTGGCACATGAATAAACCTTTTTACCAAAAGGTTTTCAGAAGAGGAAGGAATGATAGGGGGAAATTATGAAACCTTCTAGAGAGTGGTGATATGGCTGAAGGACAAGATCTCCATATGGAAAGTCCATAATTTATACGAGGATTCATTCTTGGTGTTGTATATTCTGTGGGTTTTGACAACTCCTGATGTCCTGTATCCACCATTATCATATTATACAGAATAATTTCACTACTTGAGAATCTCTTGTCTCCACTCCTTCACCCCTCCCTCGTCCCGAACCCCTGGCAACCACTATCCTTTTATTTTCTCTATAGTTTTGCCTTTTCCAGGCCGTCATGTAGTTGGGGATTTGATTCCCTTTGAAAATCTACTCTCATTTTAAAAATTCAAAAGCATCCAGACCTGTCGCCCAGGGTCAAGAGAATTCCAGTCAAAAGCAAAGAAGCCCAAGACCTTCCACATTTAAACTCACCAGTTCATGCTCCCCATGGTCTCTTGGAGGTGACCGACCACCCAGTTTAGCTGGGACAGTTCCAGTTTTAGCACTGAAAGTCTTAGCATCCTGGAACGTTCCTCGGTTCCAACAGAGTTAGTGCCCCCTCCTTCCCGCCCAGCACTTTTCTGAGATTCATGACCGCTTGTGTCACCCCCTCGCTACCTTCTCTTTTTCAGGTCAAAGTCCAGACCCTTTTACATGCCACAGCAGAGCCACAGAGCCCTGGCCGTACCAAAGCCCTTCCCTTCTCAAAGGCCCCAGGTTCGTGCTCCCTCCCCTCCCCATTTGCCTGTGCATCCTGATTCAAGCACAGGATCCTCGTGCTGCCCTGCTGGGTGTTTACTTTGCAATAATTCATGGAGCAGAACGTGTACTTTGTGTATTTTCCTAAAGATAAATTTTGCTTCAATAAAAAATTCTATTAAAAAAATTTTAAAAGCAGATGCAAGTTTAATAAGAAACAAGATATAAACACAGTCTTAAAGTATGTCCCCACAAGATACTTATTAATTACAAAGGGAAGACAGTCACTTTACAGTGGAGACACGTGGCAGACCCCACATTAACCAAGGAAACAGCATGGGACAAATGACATCGTGTAGCCCCAGAAACGATGCACCACGGAGAACACAACAATCCCATCATGAAGAAACAAAACACCTACACTGAGGGGCATCCTAGGAAATAAATGGCTTATACTCTTCAAAAATGTTGACATCAGGAAAAACAAGGAAAGGCCATGGAATGTCGCAGATTAAAAGAGATTGAAGAGTCCTAACAATCAAATGCAACTTGTGATCCAAGATCAGATTCCGGACCCAGAAAACATGTTATCTTTTGTTATAAGGGACACTAGTGGGACAATGGTGAAGTTGAGTAAGGTCTATAGATACTAGTATTGTATCAATGTAAATCCCCTGATTTTGATCATTATACTCTAGTTATGTCAGAGAACGTCCCTTTTAGGAAATGCACCCTAAAGTTTTTAGGGATAAAGAAGGGAGGGGAGTAGAGAGAGTACACACATGCACACAGACTTGGAGAATCTGGCGAATATATGTCAATCTGAAAAGGTCACGTATTATATGACTCCACTGTGTAACATTCTTGACATGACAAAATTATAGAGATGGAGACCAGGTTAGTGGGTGGCAGCGATTAGGGATGGTGCAGGGCAGAGAATGGGTGTGATGATGAAGGCGGCGAGAAAGATCTGTGTGGCGATGGAACAGTTCTGTATCTTGATGGAGGTGCTGCTTACATGAATCTATAAAAGTGATCAAATGACATAGAAACCATGCACCCGCATTGTACCACGTCACTTTTCTTGGCTTAGATAGGGCACTGTAGTAATGTGAGATGTAACTGTAGGGGGAACCTGAGTGAAGGGTACACGGGGCCTCTCTGGACAATCTTTGTTGCTTTCTGTGAACCTAATTATTTCGAAATAAAAAGTTTAAGAAGAGAGATAGCTCTCCTCTGTCACCCTACATCCCCCTATCCTGATTTGTTTTGCTCTATAGCTTTTATTCGCCGACTTCATTGATTTGTTTATGTTTACCACCAGGCCCTCCCCTACCCGCACTGGACTGATTATCAGCCCCATGAGGGCAGGCAGTGAATTTGTCTGTATCTTCCCTGCTTTATTCCCAGCACTTAGAAAAGTGCTGGCACATAGTAGGTGCCACATTGATAAATAAATAAAAAAGTCATAGCCAGAGGCAACTGAGTGCCTTGGCCACAGCGAAACCGAAGGGAGGCAAGACCAGGGACAATGACCATCTTGAAGCACAACGGCCCCTCAAGGAAGACAGGGCTCCCCCACGGTGGCAGGGCTCGATCCTGCAGCTACACCTGCAGTAGTCAGCTTCCTCCCTGCTTTGGGTCTCGTTGCCATTTGTCCCAGCCAGCCCGGACACAAAGAGACTCCTGGGAACCAGTTTGGGTGGTGAAGGAGCAGCTGCTGTGAACCCAGTTTAACCAGTAGGAAAGCTGGTTCATTCATTCAACAAATATTTACCGAGAGCCTGCAGACAGGAGAGGGGTTGCTTGCTGCGGGGTAATAACAAAACTAGCAAAAAATACTGCTGACTTGGCTCCAGGCTCTATGCTCAGATTTCTGTTCTCACTCAAGAATCATAACACATACTATATTTACTATCATCACCCTATATCACAGAAGAAGGAATATAGTAGATGATGTGGTCTTCCATTCAGATCCCCTGGGGTCTTTTTTGCGGGGAGGGCTCCCCCTTTTAAAATCCAGTTGCTGCAGGTCTTTGGAGGCCAGATCTGGCAGTGCCTGTGCCTAGAACTTACCCCCAGGGCTTCCCAGGACTGGAGCTCAAGAAGCCCAGCTCCTTGTCCCCAGGAAGGAGAACTCAGTGAGAACTCACCCTTCAGAGCTCCCTGCTGGCCAGGCTCAGCCTGGGACCTGGCCTGAAACTATACCCTTGCCTCTCCTGTTCTGGCCCCTTCCTCACCAGTTGCTGCTAGAAAGACGTCCTTAACAAACCACTTGCCTGTAAGTCATATCTCAGGCTCTGCTTCTGGGGAACCGGACCTGGGACAGAAAGGGAGGCACCACTGGTAGAATAACTGACCACAGCCACACAGCTAAGAGAAGAGTGAAAGCCAGAAGTTGTGTCCCTGGAGCCTGTTGTCAGAACCTGCATGATGCACTGCCTCATTCACAAACCTGTCTTGTCCATGCCCTGCTGCCAGGCCCAGAGCCAATGACAGCCAATAGGATGCTCAGATCCATCCTCAGAAGCTGTCGGGCTATTTCGGAAAGGCAGACTTAGCCTCGTTTATTTGCTCATTCACCAATTCAATAGCCCGGCGTTTAGGATCTGCTCTGTGCCTGCACCATGCTAAGTGTTGGGAGAGAGAGGACTTAGACATGGTCCCTTATCTCCAAGAGCTCTCGGTCTGGTGGAGAAGGAGCAAACCACGTGGCGTGTGTCACAATGTCATCTGGCATGCGTCGGGGCACAAAGGAGCACATGTCAGCCTACCCGGGAGACTCAGACGACAGGGAGCTGATGCAGAGCCGGGTCCAGAGAGTACGGAGGAGCCTGGCTGGGGAGAAGGGACGGAGACGCACAGTCTAGGAGAGGGGCAGTTAGTTACCCAACGTCTGGTTGGGGCCGAAAGGAGGACACGTAATCACGGCAAGCACGCTCTTGTCGCAGCTCCGGAGAAAACACCCACAGAGCTGGCCCTTGCATGACGTCCTCGCATGGAAGGCCCTGATGTGGCGCCAGCACCCAGGCCTCAGTTTGATGGCTTCTCCATTTCTTTGAGACTTTGAACTACGTATCTCACCCTCTCAGCCTGGGCCTCTCTTATCTCTAAAAGAGGTCATGAAGGTTACATGAGGATTACCTGGCCCTGAGTAAGCCCCAGATAGAATCCAGCGGGGCTGCTAGGCAGGCTTGGACAAGTTGGGCAGAGGTCTGGGGGAACCCATCACACCCCTGCAGTTGCTCATGGCAGAGAATAGGCCTCCTTTTCAAACCCCTGCAAAGCTGGTGGTTGGACTAGTAGCAGTGCCGCTTATAGGAGCTGATATTGCTCATAGGATCCCACTGCTGAGCCCTGCCATGGGGAGGGGATCTTTGGTACTCACGCTTGAGCCCCACCCTCAAGTGCCTTTCTTCGGGGCCTGGAGCTTCACACTCTTCTATGGGTCTTTGGGCCAAGTTGGGCAGTAGAGAGGATGTGGTTGGGAGAGTGGGAAGGATTTCAGGAGACAGAAGGACTGGCATAGACATTTAGGGAAAAAAAAATTCACTCTGGGCTAATTCTCACTCTACCACTGACTTTCGGAAGTCTTCAAGAAAGCACCTCACTTCCTGACCCTCATTTCTTACAAGTGAGAACCGAAGAAGAATGCCCACCACCAGGGCTATTATGGATGGACTGAAACAAGGTGAGGCAGAAGCATCAAGTTCAATGTCTGCTGGTGACTTCGAACTGAACATCTAACCACACTTCTTCTCCCATGGAAATCCCATCTTCTCAAAGTTATTGTATTAGTCTTTATATTTTGTTCAAGTTTTCAATGTTTCCTACATTTGTTTAAATTAAAGCCATAATTCTATTTATTCTTCAGAGCCTGTCCAGCTTCATGGGATATTTTTTTTAAAAGAAAAAAAAAAAGCACATTTCTTTCTTGGTCTCAAATTTTTTGTCTTAGCTGTCAGTAAACTCATTGCTTTATTTAGCATTCGGTGAATGCTGAGCGTCATCTGGCTGTATCAGTTAGAAATCACCCAGCCGCAAGCAGCAGAAAATGACTCTGGTTATTTCAGAAAAAGAGAATTTAGTGGAAGGATATCAGGTTTGTCAGGTCTATGCCAGGGGAGAGAGAGCTGTTCCCAACTTCCCTAACAAGAGGTGGGACACTGGTCCCCGTCCATCCCTCTCTCCCCCGCCAACAAATAGTTATCAATTGCCTATTATGTGCCAGAGATTATATAAGGAGCTAGGGATGAAGCGGTGGTGGTTAGAAGCTGCCAGGTAAACTACCACAGGTGCTCTCTGCAACCAGAGGTTTAGATTAACCATCGTCTCCCAACCCATTACTTTTTTTTAGTGTCTTGCTTTGGGTTCCCCCAGAAGCAAACCCTGAGACAGATCTGAATGCAAGTGGTTTACCTGGGAGGTGACCACAGGAAACACGGGAAGAGGAACTGGGGAAATGAAACTGGGAAGGGAGGGAACAGATACAGGGGGCATCATCCAGCCACATCCATCCTGGGCACCTGGAGCTCAGGCTTGCTAGGGAACTCTGCGGAGACAGCACAGAACAGAATTATCCCCACCAAGGAGAGGGGCAGCTGGAATACTGACCCACCAACCTCCATCCCTTCCTGGGTGAGGGCTGCTCCTGGGGCATTAACTCTGCAGGGCTTCTGGTTTCCCCCACCTTGGGCTGAGCAGGCTCATGCTGCCAGAAAGATGCTCTGGCAGGGGGCCCATGAGCTCTCAGGAGGCAGCTTTTTGCAGGAAAGCTGAATGCTGAGGTCAGGGGCAGGGACGCTGACCGTCTACCACACTGAGGTTTATATTACACATGCAAGACACTTTCACACCCATACTCCATTTGTTGATAAGTCTGCTCTGCCCCATCCTTTGCATAATAGAAGTTAAGATCTCCCCAGACCTGTCTTTCTTTTCTCTCTGAGCCATTTCCTGTGCTGCTGGTGAAAGAAACCTCAGATCAGGAGAAAAACGGCTCTGTCTTCCACAGCCGCGAAGAATGAGGTCCTACTCCACGAAACCATCTTTGCGATTGTTATTATTTTCACCTTGTTAAATGTAAAATAAATCGGTCTCGGAGAACTACACAAAACAAAGGTACAGCTTAATGAATTATCAGATGCGAACCCCTTGAAACCACTGTCTGGGACAGAGCGGAACTTGGTCACCCTCCCCAGGAGCTCCATGACTCACTCTCCCTCTAAGTGTATCCATTCTCCTGACTCTATTGTTCCTATGCTCGTCCCTTCCTTACATGCCACTCTAGTTGGGTCTGGCCCATTTCGGTCCCTTGATATGTCCGTTAAGTTTCTTTAACCTACAGGTTTCCCATCTGTATTCATTTCCTACTGCTGCTGTAACAGACGTTCACAAACCTACTGGCTTAAAACAAGGTGAGATGTCTGAAACCATCTTACTGGACTGAAGTCATGGTGTTTCAGGGCTGCATTCCTTCCAGAGGCTCCAGGGGAGAATCCATTCTCTTATCTTTTCCAGGTTTTAGAAGCCACCTGCGTTCCTTGGGTCCCTTCCTCTACCTTCAAAACCAGCCTCAGCTGGTTGAGTCTTTCTCTTGCTGCTTCAACCTTCCTGCCTCCCTCTCACAAGGACCTTGTGATGACTTTGGGCTTACCCGGATAATACAGGGTCATTTCCCCACCTCAAGATCCTTAACTCGGTCACATCTGCAAAGTCCTTTTTTGCCACGTCAGGACACATATTTACAGATTCCAGGTATTAGGACACAGATAGCTTTGGGGCCATTATTTTGCTGACCACTCCATCCATATCCTCCCCACCCCCAACTTATTTGTTGAGAAACCCAGGCCATTTGACCTCTAGCATTCCCCACATTTGGGGAATTTTGCTGACTGAACACTCCAGGTGCAGTTCTGCATGTGCCTCTGTCCTCAAAATTTCCTGTCAACTGGCAGTGGGATGCAGAGGCTGGATGGGGCTCAGCCTTCATCCCCTTCCATCAGGAGGCTTCTAATGTCTGGTGGTCTGCTTTTGTGGTGTTAGTACTCAGCCGAGGCTCAGTGTCCACATCCACTGATTCGCTGGGGATTGCCAAACCGTGATATTCGAATTCGATCATTTCCTTTCAATTTGTTAGTTGGAATACTTTCATACAGAGATGCTCTTCCTCATCTACAGTTTGTTATCAATTGGTACAGGAAAAGCAGAATCGCTGCTTAATTCCTTCCCTTTACCAGTTTTCGAGATAACCAACTAGTTCCTCATCATCCTCTGAAGGAGATCCGCTAGTTTTTAAAAACGTTTTTTTGTGAGCTCATGAATTGAAACATAGGTGGGTTTCAACCCATCGCAATAGTATCCTTACTGAAGCTCCAACTGTCAAATGTCTTTGGCCCGGGGATTTTTTCAAGCTAATTCTCAGTTCTTTTGGCAAAATCTGAGAAGTCTTCCTGTGACAGTGCCCTTGCTGTTTGGGAAAACAAAAGAATCCAACCTTGTCTTATACATTTCCAGCCCTGGAATCAGCTGCTTCTACAAGAAACTCTGCTTTTAATTTTTAAAAAATGGGAAATGGCATTTCAAGACCACCCTTGTGTGTGAGGCTCCAGAGGTGACCTCTTTCTCTAGGCCTTTTCAGGGAGTAGGGCTAATATAAGTGTATTTTTTTAAATGAAATTCTTGGCTAATTCATACCATAAACCTCTACAATGCCTACATGTGGATCAATGGATCATCCCACTTCAAAGCTTATTGTCCCGATTGTGCTATTTGATTGGTATTTCTATTCTCTCAAAGGTGTAACTCCTATGATGCTTCTCTCACATACATGCACAAGCGTTATGGAAGGACCAGCTGTCACTCTGTTAGATTTCTCATGTTTCCCGAGCCTTGGGAACAACCCAACTTGGGGCAAGTGTCACATCGGTGTTAGCTCAGAACCCAGCCCCCACCTCCAGGCCTTCCCAGTATCCAGGACCCCATGCCAACTCCTTGTTCTTTCCTTTGAGCCCCAGGGGACAAGAACTTTTGTGAGTCTCTGGAGGAGTCACAGCTCTTGCAGTTCAAAGTTCAGAGGCCACCGTCCAGTCCTCTCTCTGAGACTTCGGGGGAGCCCATTACCACAAGCTCCTCCCTCACCATCTCTTGCCAGGTCTGTCTTGCAGCCTCCTCACCTAGTCAGTGGGATTCTCTGCTCTCCCCGAATCCCCTTCCCACTCTCCCAGTGGAGGCCCACTCCTGAGAATCTGGCCCCTGGTAACATCCTGGGAGCTCACTCCCAGGTGTCTTACGATGGCATATAGATTAGGCCACCTACTTTGACCCTGCCACTTCTGTTTTAGTAAGGACAGCTGGTCCTTCCATAACTCTTGCTATGTACCAGGAAGCATTCTAAGCACTTTGTATACCCAAACCAGTTTCCACCTTGCAGCCAGCACAGGAGGCAGGTGCTATCACCTGCATGTTTCATGGGTGAGGAGACTTCGGTTCTGGGGTTACTAGGAAGTGAGAGGTGGAGCTGTGTCTCACCCACTGTCTTGGGGCTTCAGACTTGGTACTACTAATCAGAAGACGATGCGATACCACTTAACACCAGCCCTCAGCATCCTTCCGGGAAGAAGCCAGAACCTAAGTCGACTGCATGCAAAAATGGAATCACCACCTGGGCCGATCGTCTTTCTCTAGAGCAGCAGTTCCTGAGCTTGAGCTGGCATCAAAATCCCCAGGAGGGGCTGTTAAAACACAGATTACTGGGTCCAACCCCAGAGTTTCTGACTCAGTAGGTCTGGGGCCCACCTGAGAATCTGCATTTCTAATGAGTTACCTGTGACGTTAATGATGCTGGTCCGAAAACCCTTTATGGAACCACTGCTCTGGTGAACTTGCCCACGCCATGGAAGGACAGGACTTGACTCTCTGCTCACACCCAGGACACATGGTGTGGCAGTTCCAATGCGCTTTCCCGCCCAGGTGGTCCCGTGATAATGACCTTATAGTTATGTTCTTTTTTAAAAAATAAGTCTTCATCTATTAGAGATGCATCCCGAAGTTTTCACAGGTGATATATATGATGACTGGGATTCACTTTAAAGTACTCTAGCCTCTCCCCTGGCAAAAAGTTGATGGTATAAATGAAACAGTAGCTGGCTAGTGAGTCCAAAGAGGTTTGTTAGACCACTTCCTATGCCTTGTTTATATGAGAAAGAGTTAATAATTAACCTTGATGATTTCATGTAGAAAAAAAGCTCTGGGTCCCCCGCTTAGTAACTATATGAATTTGAGCTAGAACCGTGCAGTATTCGAGTCCCAATTCTTTCTGCTATCAATGCAGATGATGGCATCTTTCCAACCGGGTTGTTGAGACAGTGGACGTTAGACACATAGCACTCACCTTGGCACATAGCTCATGAAATTATAATTGCCCCATTTATTCCTATCTTACACATTCTCCAGCCCAGGCCTGGCCAGGGCAGTGCCTGATGGGTAGGGGACTCACCCATCTCAAGTCACCTGTTCAACAAGTTCCTGGCTTGAGTGTGGAACTTGGCAAGAGCCTGTCCACCTGGGAGCAGGAGGAGTAGGTGCAGAATGTGGGGCGGAAAGGCCGTGTGTGCGGGTCCCTGAGCCCGAGGCCTGCGGGCAGTCACAGGCAGGATGGTCGCTTAGGAGCCTCAGTGGTTGCCCCACACTGTGGCATGGACCTATCAGGTGTCCCTTTACTTGGTAACCAGGTCTGGGGCAGGAACCTGGGCATCCAGTTCAAAAGAGGTTGCCAAACTGTCCCAATCAAGGTGTTTTGGGTTGTTCTGGTTGGTGTTTTGTATTCTTTGTTTTGTCTTGGTTTAGATTGCAGTTAACAGAAAGGAACTCATTTATGCTAACCTAAGCCTAAGTCCGGGGCAGCCGGCGACTGGGGATCACAAAATTGTTTCCTTGAACTTCAGTATAAGGAGGGCAGCCAAGTCTCATATCAGTTGGAAGCAAGTCCTGGAAAGCTGTCAAGAACCTCACTGGCTTCACTTTCTCTCCCTCCCTTCCTCCCACCCTCTCTCTCTCTGGCTTGTTTTTCTTCTTCCTCTTCTTCCTCATATACAGGCAGGAGGTGGCCTCCACACGGCTGAGTCCCATCCGTTCTGTTCGTACCACCAGCAGAGCCCACTAATGTTTGCCCAGCATTTTCTGTGTGCCAGGCCTTGAGAAAAAAGCTTCACCACCAAGATTTCATGTAATCCCACAGTAGCCATGGAGGAAAGTGCTGTTTTCATCATTCTGACTTCCAGAGAAGGAAACTGAAGCATTGAGGGGTTCAAGAGGTTGCCATGTTACCTTCTGGCATTAGAAAGACTCAGGAGAAAGGGCGGGAGGCGGGGGGAGTCTGATTGGCCTAGCTTGAGCCAGGTGTCTTGTTTCTGGGCCAATCAGCTGTGGCCAAGGAGGTGGATCTGAGAGTATCAACATGGTGGCTTCCAGGCCCAGCATTAGAAAACCGTACTCAAATGGGGCTGTGAGCCTGGCACCTGGTCTCAGCAAGTTCCCACATCTATTCCCTTCCTCCTTCCTGGGTATCCCATCTCCTACCTTCCACAGACACGCAAAACCTTGCTCCATTCATCTTCCCAGGATGTAAGGAGTGAGAAGTGGCCTGAATTCAAATCCCGCCTCTGCCATTTTCTTAATAGTCTGCTCTTGGGCAAAAGACTTCACCTCTCTGAGCTTCGGTGTCTTCATCTGTAAATGGGGCTCACCATACTGGCCTCTCAAGGATGTAGGGGGAAATCAGATGAAATAATAACCCAGGTAAACCCTTCGGTGGTTCCATATTGTTTTCAGGGTCAAGTTCAAACTCAATACTCTCACCGCCTTTCTCCAGCCAAGCTCAACTGCTTATACGTAGTTCCTTGAACTAATTTCGGTCCATGCTTTTGCACATACCGTTCCCTCTGCCTGGGATGCTCTTCCTCTTCTTACACCACCTAACTTAGCTAACTTGCTCCCTCTAGTGGGTTGGATTGTGTCTCCCAAAAGGATATATCCATGTCCTAAGCCCCAGAGCCCTGGAACCTGTGAAAGTGACCTTATTTGGAAATAAGGTCTTTGCAAGTGTATCTAAGTTAAGGATCCTGAGATGAGATCACCTTGGATTTAGGATGGGCCCTAAATACAGTGATAAATATTCTTATACAAAGGAAATTCGAGACACAGAGACACAGAGGAAAGGCTGCGAGAGATGGCCCTGGAGAACAGAGTGATGCATCTACAAGCCGAGGAACATCGTGGATGGCCGGCAGCCACCAGGAGCTAGAAGAGAGGCAAGGAACGGCTTCTCCCTCAGAGCCCTCAGGAGGAGCCAGCCCTGCTGAGAACTTGATTTCAGATCCTTGGCCTCCAGAGCTGTGAGACAATAGGTTCCCTTTGTTTTAATTGTTATGGTCATTTGTTTAGCCACCATGGGAAACTCATGCTCAGAAACTTAGCTCAGACATCCCCTCCCCTGAGAAACTCTCCCTGACTTCTCACCATGTATGGCTTTGTCCTGGCCCTTCCCACGGTGCCTGTGATCACACACACACCTGTGTGCCTCCCCTCCAGACAACAGGTATCATTATCTTTAATGGCTCAGGTGACAGCAGCCTCTCCCAGAGGAGAGGAATCCACAGTCTAGCAGGTCTCAACAGTGTCAAACCACAGATGACACTCTAATGGTGGAATTTCAGGCAGACAGGTGCCTGCAGAAAGAAGTCTGTCTGGGGGCTGAGCACCTCTCGCCTTCTCATCCCACGGCCTGTTCACCTCCTCCCAGGTGGAAGCAAGAGGAGATCTGTCCTGGGGTTCTTCTAGAAAAAGAAAGATGGGGCGAGGGAGTTAATTAATTCTGGCAACTCAGATGGAAAATGGCCCCAGGAAAGACTGTGTCAGGATACTCAAGTTTGTTCTTACAGAAAAGCTGCTTCAGTGGGTGAGGCCCCTGGCAGGCCCCTGCCCTCAGCCAAGTGACCCGGTCAGCGGTCTTAGAGAAGCCCTTCTCTTCCTGCAGGCAAGGCTGGAGCAGCCATGGGCATGCTTACTGTTTCCTGACATCTTGGTGCTGCTCCTCACGGCCTTGCTCTGGGGCCCGGGTAGGAGGGAAGCAGGCCACTCAGAGGCTGGGTCGCCCTCCCCTCCGGGCTGTGAAACAGCCCTCAAGCCCCGGCTGTCTCTGCTGTCTCTTCAATATGGGCGGTCTTGTGGGGCAAGAAAGAAAATTCCAGATGGGATGGGAGAAGTGAGGCTGGCCTCCTGCAGTTCCTGGAAGAATGGGAGAGTCGGGGGTGGGGCTCTGGGGTTCCAGTGGTCTGCTCAGCCAATTCCAAGCCGGGTGGCCTTGGGTACATCGCTTCACCCCTCTCAGCTTCCTCTGTGGGACCGAAGGAAACAGAATACTCTCTGTGAATGGCACCAGGGCCAGCTTCCTGGTTGTGATATTGTGCTGTAGTTATGCTGGATGTCACCATGGGGGAGGTGGACCTCCCTGTACACTTCCTTGCATGTCTTGTGAATTTAACATCATTTCAAATAAAATTTTTTAAAATTATTTAAAAAAAAAAACAGAACAAAACAGATGGATGACCTCAATATGAGATATAACCTAATTCTGACAATGGCCAAAAAAGAAAAACAAAAAACAAAACAAATGTGTTCTTTCCTTCCTATAATCTTTTCCAGAAGGGCTTCCTGTAATTTTTACTTCCTAGGAGACAAACGAGTTTGTAACAGCTCTCTATTTCAAATGCTGCAGATATAAGAATGTCACAATCAAGTCAATATTTCATCTAAAACTCAAACGATATCTATATATGTTCATATAACTACACAAATTAAATGCTTTTTCTCGCTGTTTAAAAAAAGAAACATTTCTACCTCCCAAGGACTCCAGAATCAGATTACTTCCATCTGCATCCTCATTCTGCCGGTACTAGCTGGGTGACCCTGGCTAAGTGACTTGAGTTTTCTGCGCTTCAGTTTCTCGCATCTGTAAGATGGGTGTCTTCCTCATGGGTTGGGACAGCTCAGATGAGTTGTTAGTTTCCGTAAAGGGCTTACAGGGCACCTGGCACTTAGTCTGTGCTCAGAAGGTGCTGGCTCCTGCGCTCAGGTTGCCATGAGGTGTAATGAAATGACACAGGGCGAATGCTAGAAATAGACGGGGTTCCCGACCTGTTGCTGCCGGGCTGTGCGTGGCCTTGGGGAAGTCACAAGACATCCTGGGCTGCTGCTCTCCTCTCTCATGAAGTGAGGTCTCTGTGTGGACTTCTAGGAGACTGCCTGCCCCGCCCCATGTGCGCATTTTCCTGGGACCTCCCCCCTTCCTGCTGTACCATCCCCACCCCAACCCCCATTGCCATGGCTGACAAGGGAGCTGCCCGTTCTTCCTTCGCCCTTCCCTTGGCCTCAGCTGATGGGCCCAGATCTGCGTGCCTTCCTCAGGGTGTCAGAGGGCAGAGAACAATTTTTCTTTCAGTCCCATTCAGGGGGTGGATGTGCGGGCTGGAGAGTCTGAGCTGACAGGGTCACATTTCACATCACGAGGAGACTCTTTCCAGAGAAGACTAAAAGACTGGGAGACTCCATCCTTGCTTCTCATTGTCCCCGAAGCCCAGGCGAGCCCCTGTCGTCCCAAGCTGTGGTGGGGTCAATTCTTCCTTACTGGTAATAATAATACAATAACAGTAGCAGCAAACTCTTACATAACACGTACTGTTCTAAGAATTGCATATACTTTAACACTTTTACTTATCATAAGAGCCCGGGAGTATCATCACCTCCTTTTACAGATGGGGAACCTGAGGCACAGTGACTAACTTGTGTGAGGTCACACACTAGCAAGTGTCAGAGACAGGACTCGAACGCTCTCAGCCCAGCACCAAAGCCATGCCCCTGACTGCTCCTTCCCTCTGCTCTTCCTTACAGCCCTATTTGCTCAGCAGGTTGGAGCTGGGATTCTATCATCAGTGGACATGTAACCCCTCGGGCCCCTTCGATCCCAGGCTGAGGCCTCCAGTACACCTTCTGCCTTTCTCTGCCTCTTAGCCCTGGAGGACCCCTGTGAGGCCTGAATGTTCTGCCCATTTTCACATCCCTTCTCTCATTTTGTCTTGTGGGAGGTATGGAAGGTGTTATTCCCCGTTACACTGTGGTAGAAACTGAGGCTCAGAGAGGCTAAGCTCTGTGTCTAGGGGTACACAGCTCTGTCAGCAGGGCCACCGCTGGAACTCAGCTCCAAGCCTAGAGCACTGTCACACCCTGGACAGCTGGACCTCTGCTTAGACCTTAACTCAGGTGAGAAGCACGGTCACCTGGTTTCCAAACCAACCAGGTGCAAGGAAGGGCTGGGAGGAGTTTCCACCAGAAAGGGGGCCGCAAGCCCCTCCCTGGGGCAGTAGAATGGAGGAGCAGAGGGTCCCGGAGTCAGCAGGGCCTGGTTCAAATCCCCACTATGATACAAACAACGTGCATGCAGGGGCAGTTTCTGGGTTGTTCTCCTCCGTGTCTCAGACTGAAACTGTGACAGGCAGCAGATATCATAATTCAAACATAACTTTACATGTAAGCAAAAGGAAAAAGCACTGCCAACTAAACCGATCGATGCTTTCAAACCTATTTCAAACTTCTTAAAAACCTCTTTCAGACTTATTAGATGTAGATTTTAATCATGTATCATTCTTGTACATACATCAAAAAGCACTGCCAACTAAACCGATCGATGCTTTCAAACCTATTTCAAACTTCTTAAAAACCTCTTTCAGACTTATTAGATGTAGATTTTAATCATGTATCATTCTTGTACATACATCAAGAAAACACAAATGAAATCATGGGATTAGAAGGTATTTCCTCGGTTATCATTTTTGGATCCGATCCCTCCGAATCACTTTCCCATGCGGTGTTGCCAGTCCCCGAGTTTTTCTGCCAGTGAGGCCCTCTGAATTCCCGAGAGCACCGGTGACACAGAATTTCCTGGAAAGCGGTTCCTCTGTGCCGGGAAGTTTCCACCAAGCTGCTTGTACCCGAACTACATGGTTCAACGTGTTCGCATGTAGGCAGTGATGCCTGCTGTCTGCTGGCTGTGGCTGTGACGCTTCCCAACTTCAGGAACAGGGACAGGTGAAAAAACTTATCCATACTGGATTCACCAAGAAAAGGAAGTTAGTGCTTGGTAAAGATTTCTTGACAGAATGAATGTATAAATGAGTGAATGAATAGGTGATGAGTGAGTGGGAAAGTTAATTAATTACCCTGAACCTTAGGGGAAATGCTCCAGTGGAACTTATGGATGAGTGAAGTCATAGAAATTATTTGGGTTTCAACCAGAGGTTCTCGACTGGGGCAGTTGTGCCTCCAGGGGACTATTGTGACAAGATAATAACAAGGCATTATAACCATGCCCACCGAGCACTTACCGTAATCTATCATACCACACAATCCTCCCCGGCAACTCTGAAAGGCAGCTATTCTTATCACACCCACTTTACAGAGGAGGAAACTGAGGCTCGGAGAAGGTAAGCGTCTTGCTCGGGATTAGAACCCAGATCGCCCAGTCTCCACTCTCTCTGCCCCATCTCACGAGCAGCACTCCAGAAGTGGGGATGAGCTCAGCCCTGTCCCCAGAGCCCTCTGCAGAACTGCACACCAACAGTGTCCCCTTCTGGGCCTCAGTGGCTGGAGGGATGTGCTTTGACAAGCCAGAACTAGCAGAATAGTTGGGTCTCTGGAGCCAGAGCTGTGGGTAGGACAGACGTGGCTGTGTGACTCGGGTAAGTTCTTTTAGATCTTTGACATTCACTTGTTTCCTTATCTGAGAGCTGCAGTCCCTTAGACCCACGGTCCTCAGCCCTGATGAGCCTTGCTGCTTGTTAGATCCCGTCCCTGCCAGAGGCTTCAGCCAACCCCAGGTCCAGGTTCCTTCCAGACCAGTGAGATCCACCCTCCAGGAAAGGTAGGGCTCTGGGCATTTCATGGGTCACCCAAGCCGTAACCTCTGACTTGTCTCACAGAAATCACTTGCATAAATTCCGCAGTGGGGTTTGTGCCTGGAATGGAAGGACAAATTTCCCTGAAATGCCTCCTGGTGGATCTGCCATCCTTGGGTGAAGCTGCCTTTCTTTTCCATCAACATGAAGGTCAAAACCTCCCCCAGGTAGTGTGACAGATGCCCACTTTATACGCGTTTTACATGAATCGCTTGACTGTTTTTCACTCATGTTCCACGCACAAAAACAAAATAAAAAACAAGAAAAGAATTCCTGAGCAATATGAATGTAATATGAATATGAAGGCCCATCAGCTATCAATCTCTACTTTAAACTGGACTCGGAGCGTTTTCCAGGAGAATGTGGATTGTATGGGGGGGCGTGGGGGGTGGTAGGTGTAAAGCGTAAGTGGGGAAGGCAGGGGGGACACGGACAGGAGTGCTGCTTGTTTTTAAAATATGAGTACTCAGGTGTTGTCTCCACATAAACCCATTTTGGAATTAAAAAGGTTGAATCCTGCTGAACGATTTATTAACACCAATCACCATGGGCTGTTTTGAAAGTAGGCTCTGGAGTAAATGGAATCATTTCCCCCACAAGCCTGTGTATGTACGTGTTCGTTTTTGTGCAGACACTGTTGAGATTTGAATCATGTAACACAGTAGTCCCCAATCTTTTTGGCACCAGGGACCGGTGCTCCTACGAGAATCTAGCGCCTGATGATCCGAGTCAGAGCTGAGGCGGTGATGCTAGCGCTGGGGAGCGGCTGCAAATACAGATGAAGCTTCCCTCACCTCCTGCTGTGCGGCCTGGTTCCTAACAGGCCATGGCCCTGTACCAGTCCACCTCCTGGGGGTTGGGGATCCTTGACCTACACCATTTGCAATTGAATATGCAAGCCCCTGGCTCAACAATTGCTAAGAATCTCATTACACCAAGCAGAGAGCCCTTCCGAGTGACCGCACGGGCTCCCAGCCCTGGAACCTGCCCTGGTGAGACTCAGGCTGCTCAAGACCCTCAGGAGGTGGCACCAAAGTTACCATCTTGGGACCACGACACGTCGCCTTATCTGACTTCCTTCCCCTCCCATCCCAGCTTTTCCCAAGAACTTTTCTAATGTCGCTTTCAACGCATCCTCTTCCCCGAGTCTCCTAACTAAAATGTGCGCAGGTGGCCTGGCTACTCCTAGGTTCCAGAAGCAGAGCCGGGCTGACACCCAGCAACGTCTAGCCTGCCTCCCACCCCCAGGAGCCAATGGCGTCAGCACACCCGATTTAAGATTATCAGGTGGTCAAAACTATGAACCACGTGTGAGTAGATTAAGTTCATTTCCATTTTATGATGAGCGAATATATTTTGAGAACATTTGGGTTGGGTTCATAATTGCCAGTCATACTTAGAAGAAACCTGTAAATAACAAGATATTGAACTCTGTCTTAGAAAAGGGCTTCATGCTCACAGGGCAGCGACTTCTTCCCAGGGCGGGATCTGTGGGGCTGCAGGGTCAAATGAGATTCCTAGGAGTGCCTTGTTTCCAGGATGGCGAAACAGGGTCCCAGTGCTGGTAAACAGCTCCCACAAAGTCACCCAGCCAAGTTGGGACCGCGCTGGGGTTGAGAGATTGGTGTCCCGTCTCTAAGCATCTCTGGGGTCATGCTCTGCTGAGCTGGGCATAACCACTGCGGGTCGAATCATTTTTACCAACTGTTTCCGAGGCTTAGCGGAAAGTGGAGGAATGTTTTTTCAAACTGTCTGAAAAGAAAGCAAAGAAGGAATGAATATGAGCCACTGCTTGGGAAGAACATGGGGGTGACGATCTGTGTAATTCCCTCTTCCTCCTCTCCCGCCAGACACCAGGAAGATGAGAGTTTCTGCTAAGACTAGATTCTTAACTCACTGTGAAGTCTCCATGGGGCCCATCTTATTTAGTTCTTGACACATCTGTCTCATCATTCCCATTTTATAGATGAGAAAACTGAGGCTGGAAGAGTCGAAGTCATTTGCCCAGGGTCACATGGTGGTAGAGCAAGAATTTAAACCCAGGTCTGGCTGGCTCCTAAAAGCCACATCCTAAACCGCCACTCACGTTGTTCTTCCCTTCTGGCCTCCCGCACTTCCACGTGTAAGGTTCACAGTCCTCGGGTGGGTCAGACCCACTGCAAAGACTGTTCCTGTCACCAGCTAGTAATAGACATGCTGGCATCAATCCCCGCTGGCTCTAGGTTTTCCTGGCGGACTCACGATTGAATATTCTGCGATGTTTGCCTTTCAAGGACATTCTGGGGAAATCACTCGCTTTCAAGAGGTTTTGTTTACCACGTGTAGACAATCCGCTTTCACAGGGAATGAGTGAGTATTGGGCTTTATCCACTGAGACTCCTCCAGTCACTGCGATCCCACAGCCCTTCACACTCGTCTGCATCTCACCTCGGACAGCATCTGAGAGCAGAGCCTGTGGCTAACCTGTAACCTCCTCTGGTGCCGGCCTCCCCTCCATCACTCATCACTCAGTTTCCACCCCAGCGGTCTCCCTGTGGCTTCTTTGAGCCAAGATATTTCCTGCCTCGGGGTGTTTCTCCTTCTGGCTCCTTCTGCCTGGGCATCTGTTCTCCAGGTCTCCCCAGGGCAGCACCTTTTCTCCTGACCCCCATCTGAAGCAGCTCCTCGTCCCCATCCCCTGACCCACTTGAGGACTGTGAACCTTACACGTGGAAGTGCGGGGGCCAGAGCGGAAGAACACAGCTGTGAGTGGCGGTTTAGGACGGCTTTTAGGAGCCAGCCAGACCTGGGTTATTTTAAATTCTTGCTCTACCACCATGTGACCCTGGGCAAATGTCTTCAACTCTTCCAGGCTTAGTTTCTTCATCTATTACTCTGCACCACATCACCTGTCCTTTTCCTTCACGTGTTGCAGTCTGTCACTTTCTCGTTGACATACTCATTGACTTGTTAGTCTCCTACTGAGGGATGTTAGAGGCCATTAGGAGCTCTGTCTGCTCTATTCACTGCTACCCACAGCACAGCTCCTGAATGACTGCTGAGCAACTAAGCACAAGTTTATCATAGAGTTGGCATTTGATTGTCTCACGTGACAGAGGGAGGGAGAGACAGAGAGACAGACTTCATGGGACAATGGAGGACTTGTCTGCCCGTTCGTACAGGCATTAGGGCAAGGGGATGGAAAGGTAAGTTACAACCCAGTCGAGTCTTTGGGTTTAGGTCCAGAGGGTACAGGAGCTTCCACTTCTGATAACACACGAAGTTCTCATATGTTCACTTTAAAATTATAAGGGAGTTTAAAATTCCACCTGCAGGTAAAGCCCCATTCTTTACCCTCCCACTAGTCAACATCATGATTAAAGCTCCCTAGGACACCTGGCTGCCCCAGATCACGCCACTCCATGACCTCATCACTCCTCCCACTTACCTGCGTCCCTAACTTTATTGAAAGTGCCTCTGTTGTCCTTTTCCATGTTCTGCCACATTTTTGGAGTCACCTTCTACAAAACAACACAACACAACACAACACAAAACAAAACAAACAAACAAAAAAAACACTAGAGCTCAGTCAGGGCAGGCATGTCAGTTTCTGCTCAAGTGAAGTCCAAATACCTTGGCCTTGCCTGGCGCCCTAGCCCGGTTCTCCCTTCTCCTGCAAATGAGGTCACCCAGTCCCCACTTATGCAGCCTCTCACTTCTCCTCACCATGCCTCACCACCTGTGTGGTCTGGCCCCGCCCACATTTCTGGCCTCATCTCCTGCCACTCTCCCCATCACTTACTAGATACTCCAGCTACAGCGATAGCCAAGTTGCTTCCAACCTCAGATTTTTACACTTGCTGTTATTGAAAAACCACTTGGGCTTATTAATGTTTGAATTTTCTGCTCGATATTAGCTGTGTGATGGCAGGGACTGGGTCTGCCATGTTCACGGATGTAACCCCAACTGTTAGCACAGAATAAAAATAGAATGAAGAATGAAGAAGCACAGAATGCTTGCTAAATGCTTAATCAAAATGTGATGAATAGGCAGATAGATGATTGAATAAATTATGAGATGGGTAGATGGATTGATGAATGAATGAATTATTGAATGGATCATGAATGGATGGATAATTAAATGAATTATTGGATGATGGATGGAATGACTGAATGAATTTTTACATAGATGGATGGATGGATGGATGGATGGATGGATGGATGGATGGATGGACGGACGGACAGATGAATCAATGGATAACTGAATGGAATAACGGTGTCAGTCACATTTTTCAATTCTGCAAATGAAGGTAGGAACGATTTAAGAATCTCCAGTCCCAGGTTCTGATGTTTAGCATGAAACCATAATTGCTATGAACCCCTCTTTGATTCATACCTCCTCTGCCCACCATTAGACAACAGGTCTTTTCCTTTATTTCCCAACCCCAGTTTCTGTGTTGTCTCCTATGAGGCATCCCTGAGCTGCTGCTTCAGTCCTTGTCTTAGTCACATGTCTAGATGCTCCCCCCCGCCCCCAGGCCTGGGCCTTGCTCCTGCCAGGACCCTCCTAGCCTGCAGCCTGACATGGCTCCGGCCCATGTTGGATGCCACCTGGAGGACATCCCAGGTTGGAGGAGAGATTTTCAACAACAGAAGCATCTTGGCATCCCACCACCCATCCCATCCAAAAGTGCCATTTGATGGCATAAAAGAACCTGGGGAGAACACGGCCATTTGCCTTCTTAGCAGCTTCAAACTGTAGCTCTCATAATAGTTGATAGAATTTTATTTTTCTTCTTCACCCAAGAAATGCTCATTGTTCTTTTTAGGACCCTCTGCAAATAATGTTTTTTTTCTCTTACCTGGATACTCTTTGTAAAATGTGTGTCGTAGAAGTCGCCCATCTGGAAAACAAGTGAGAGAATTAAACACCTTTCAGGAAGTTTATAAGACCCAAACTATTTTCATAATTATACTAAGGAATTATTTATGTATTTCACTCTCATTCTCTTGAGGCCGTTCAGCAGAATTTTCCAGAGGCTACATGACTTTCATGTTGCAGCCGATCAAATGCAGAAGCAGATGTGAGAATCCAGTTCTTTTCTCTTAATTCACATTTAGAATTGTAAAAATGTAACACCGTGCTGCTCTTCTATTTTTTGTGTGTGTGTTGGTAAATATAGTTATTTTTAAGAAAAAAATGTTATTTCTGTTTACTACCTAATGAATTTACCATTGTCATTTTAATGAATTAACATGTAATATTTTTAATGTCTCCGCTTTAGTTTCTAATATCCACGGCCACATGAAGGAGAGTTCTGTAGGATCCTCAATACTTTTTAAGTACAAAGGGGTCTTGAGGCCAAAAAGTTTGGGAACTGCTGTCTTCACAGATGAACGGGAAGCGAAATTTTAGCATGTTGTTCAGCAAACATCATTACAAAATATGTTCACACGGGGAGTAAATGGTGTTTTTTCAAGTTCGTTCAAAAGAGACTCAAGTGTCATTTCTACAAATGACAAAGTAACTCCAGATTGAATTTTCACTCGACTGCTTCACTAATCCTCTCTGAGCCTCAGTTTTCTCACCTGGAAATGGGCATAAACGGGCATAAAATCGTGAGAATCAAAAGCAATAACGTCGGGTACGAAATGTATATACAATATTAAAAGGAATCCTATAAAATTGCCGTTTTTCTGAGTAAAAAGTGGTCAACTCTTGGCAACCTCATACATCTCACATCACCAAGAATTCCCACTACATAATTCTCCCTTTTGATTGTCATTAACCTCACCTCCTCCTGCAGCCCCCACACTATCCCAACAGTAAAACCCTTGGGGGAGACTGGAACTCTGGCTGGGACACACGTTTCACGTGGCAATGTCTGCCACCAGTTAGCTCACTTCTCCCCATCAGTGCACCAGCCTTTCCGGACGGCTATGACGTTAAAAATCACACTCATGCACCTGAAACTCAGTTATGCCAATCATACCTCCACTGAAAAATCACCTCTATGCAATAGCTGGACCTTTTGTTTCCTTTGGTTCTGTGTCCATCCTAATAACCACCCGAGTGTTTAGGACCAGCGCTGGTATTTATTGTACATGGCGACAGAGCCCAAGGGAGGTGACTCTCAGGCGGATACCTTATCAGCAGCCTTGGGGAGGTGGATAGCTTATCAGCACTAAGATGAATTTTAGGGTTTTTTCCATGCCGGAGGCTCTCTAAAACACTCCTGTTCCACCTGTCTTCCTGAGGATGAATTCTGGCCCGTAATGCCTGTTCAAGGTTATGTGATCTTACTTTATTCTTCTCATGACACAGACGTGAAGTCATTTGTCAGAGGTGAGCACAGGGCCCCGTCGCCCACTTCTTGGGCCTGGACACTCAGCCTCTGAGTGATCTTGAACCCATTCAGAAAAGAACACTGATTCCTTTGACCCTGCTCTCCAAAAAAATCAGATTTACTACATGTTTCAATGTTCATTTTCCTCTTGAGAAAGACACGAACCCCTCAAATGCTGGATTCCAGACTGATGGACTATAAAACCTGAATGATCATCAGTCCGCTCTAGAAGCTGGCTCTCGGAGGAGACTGGCATCTTAGGTGTGGGCATGAGATCTGCGACTTATTCTCAAATAGTCCCAAAAAATAAATATGTAGATTTATATGGAGAGAGAGTGGGGGTTGGGAGGAGAGAGAAAATGATAAAGCAAATGCAGCAACATTGTAACAATTGGTGAATCAGGGTACAGGGTCCAAGGTACTGTTCTTGTCACTTTTCTGTTAGTCTGAAATTATTTAAAATATGTAGTTTTAAAAAAACTTAAATAAAAGGTTTCTTCTTTGGTTGCCCTGGGTCAAGAGTGCCCACTCCGCACTGCCCCCCAACCTTTGCTCCACAAAAAGTTATTGGGATTTGGGGTGTCTACAAACTCCCTATTAAGTACCAACAATTCTTGCTAAGTGACAGCCCCGCTCTGGGGACAAGGCTAGGAATTTCACTTACATTTCCATCTGTAAGGCTCAGATTGTTCCTGTGTGAGGGGGAGCAAACACACATGCACGCACACCACACACGTACACGCACACACACACATGCACACACTCGCAGGCTTTGGAGCAGGTGGACAGGCTTGGAATTCCCACTCTGCTCCTGTCAACTGTGTGCACTGTCTAGGCAAGGTCTCGAACGCAAGTCCTCCCTTTTCCATAAGACAGAGACGATAGCTGTGTCCATTCATTGAGGATCTACTATGTGTTGGGTGCTGCTTTAACCACCTTACAGGTGTTCTCTTATTCAAGACTCATAACCACATCCACGAAGAAATGACTGTTGTGACCATCATGAGCTCCATTTTACGGGTGAAGAAACTGAGGCTAAGAAAGGTGAGGTTACCTGCCCAAGGCCACCAGGGAAGAAAGCCACAGGATTTGAACTTGTTTTAGTGGTTCTGAGCCTTCACTCTTAATCATATGTGACACTGCATTCTGGTTATATTTCTCCTTTTATAGGCTTATGATAAAGCTTAAAGACAGCATCCCTGAGGTGCTCGGCCAACAATAGGCATCATTTAATTGCTCTCTTTGCTTAGTTCCATCCTTGAAGTGGGTCTCATATAACTGAATAAGCAAGACCAGGGGAATGAGAAAGGCAAAGTAGTTCCAGGACTTTTCAGTTACAAAAATGACATTACAGTCCAAATAACTCCTGACTCACCCCACAGCTCTCCTTTGACAAAGGCTGTTCCTTCCACCCTCCAGCCCTGGTCCTACAGACTGGCCTGCCCTTGGGGTTTTGCATCTGATGGACCACATGCCCCATCTACCTAAGGTGTGATTTGGTGTCTAGAGATGAACGATGACACAAATAGCGGAGATTCTGTTCTGTGCCTGTGAAGCGAGAGGCATGGTAGCTAAATGATCACGAGCCCACTTTACAGATAAGGAAAATGAGGCCTGGAAATGTTCTATTTGTGCCACACAGTAGCGAGGGCCCGAGTGGCCACTGGAATCCAGGCCGTCCGGCTAGAGAACCTGCTCATAACCTTAAGAAGCAAGTGGAATGCAGAAAAACTCACAAAGATACCTAGTTGTGAAAAGTTCAAATCCTTTTATAGGCAATTTTTTCAAAGCTCAGAATTCCAGGGATCAGGATCCTCAAGATAAGTTCTAATGTCTCATAATTTTATTATTTGTGATGATAATAATACTAAATGTCTAACTGACTTAATGTGCATGTCTTTCTTGCAACACTTCCGAGAAATAAATTCTCAAATCAGGACAAAAAACGCGTTGGCAGATCGGCACCCCGATGCATTCTTTTGGCCAATAGGGTCGCTGCAATTATCCTCGATTGTGACCGAAGGTGCTGTCCTCAGCTATTAGGGCTCAGAGATGTAGAAGTGGGGAAGCAGCCCTGGAGCATGTGGACTCAGAGTTCCAATGGGCTCCACTTTGATTAGGACCCTACATCTCCCTGAAGTTCCAGATTCTTCTCTTCCCACATATTTCTTCCAAATCCACACCAAACCTCTCGACCTTATGCCTTATCTGAGGCACACATGAGTTCGAGGTAACCCCAGGAGTCCTTGCTCTGTCGTCCTTGCCCCTCTTTGGAAAATGATGCCAACTAAAGTGACACTATTCATGCCCCTCACTCTCTGTCTACTGCATCCCCCCCACCAAAAGACAGAGACTCATTAAGTCGCACTGAATGATCCTAGCAGAAGTTAAGGGTTCTCAGACAATTAAAAAATAGATATATAGGTGGATATGAAACATCTGATGTTTACTGAGCACCTAGATCTCTTGTCTCTGCTTCGAGGCCTTTCCATGCATGATTTAAACTAATTCCCATAACGGCGTGAGGGGATCCCATTTTACAGATGGGGAACTTGAGGCTCAGAGATTGAAGCACTTGACTCAAGGTCAGCCAGCTAGAAGGTGACAGAACTGGGGTTTGCAGACAGCCTGCTGACTCCAGGGCCTGCGTCATGTGCAGGCGACGGGGAAGGGTGGAAGATTTGAAAGGAGGAGAAGGGGAGTAAGAAGACAGGAGGGGCTCTGGGCCAGGCTCGGGGGCCAGTGGTTTCTTCTGCAACAAGTCTCCCGTGTGGGGGGTTACAGGGAGCGTGGGGTTGGGGCAGGGGCTAGGAGCAGGGCTTGTGCACCCACACTCACCTGCCTGCCGGCGCTGCTTGACGCACTGTCCACGGTTCGGGATGCCCTCAGCCATGTCACCTGGGCTCAGGATGTGGCACTCGTAGCCTGAGGGACAGAGAAGTGGCTCTGCCCCGTCCTCTGTGGTACTGCAAGCCTCTGCTGTGGAAAGGACACAAGCCAGGATCTCAGGGGCAGCCCCTCCCTGGGGGCAGTAAATGCACATTACCCAAGAGAGGCCACCCTCATCTTCACCCTCCAGGTTCCAGGCTGTGCCTTGGGTCTCCCTCACAGTGTCATGTGTGTGCACATGCACATATGCACACGCACACACGTGCGAAGTCCAAAGTCACATGATCCTAAATGTATTCTCACGTGCACTGTAACACATATACATATATGTTCACCCGCACACCCTGAAACGTAGGTGTTCACATTTAGTCACATGTGTATGCACATGTTCTCACACACACATTTTCACCACCCTACAAGTCCTAACACACGTATACATACTACACATACAGCCACCCACACACGTTCACAAGCAAACAAATCCCGCACACACACAAACACTCATTCTCACACTTACAGTCGCGCGCATTTAAATGAACACAGATGCACAAATATTCAGACACACACGGCCACACAGCTGCTTGCATAGCTGCATTCCCTAACGGACACAGTCACACACACGGAAGTGTGCAGAATCACAAGCACAGCTGCATGCATGCAACTGTACACGCCTGAACCCCCACTGTTCTCTAGGCCCTGGGCCTGCATATGGTTCTTTTCAGAAACTGCTCCACCCTCCCTGGAGGGGCCTCACCATCAGGAAGCAGAGAACCCCTTATTATGATTTTAGGGATCTGAAAACCAATCTCAAGCCCCTTCCTTCTCAATTCTCCACCAGGAAGGAGGCCTTATTCCCAGGGAGAGTCAAACCCTACACTGTTCTGGGGATGCTGACAGCCTGGCCGAGCCCCGCCATCATCCTTCTCTGCTGGAGCTGGGGAGGCTCCAAGAGGGCTGAGTACTTGGGAACAGGCAGACTGCTGGAGCACAGGCAGCCCCTGCTATCAGTATTCTAGGGGCAGCCTGAGGAGGAGGGATCCTGGCTCTGACATCAGGTCTGGGCTTCATCCTGTAGGTACCTTGTAACACCTCCTCGGGGCCATCCAGGAGCCAGCCGTTGCCACCAAGCCATCGAGGTTTCGGCTGTACCAGCCAATCTAAAACTAACAAAATAATACACGGTTAAGCTGAGGCCCTCCTCAAGTACCTGAGAAACGCCCCAGCCTCTGGGAGTTGGGGAACCTACATTTCATGATGAAACCCAGAGGTTCCCCGGAGGAGGAAAAACTGTGGTTCTTCAGCGCACATTTGTCCCTTCCTTTTAGTAACAGAACTTTAAGTCTCGAGTGGGCACTGGGTGGCCAAGCTGGAGACTATATTTCTCAGTCTCCCTTGTAACTAGGTGTGGCCATGTGATGGAGCTCTGGCCAATGGGAAGTGAGCAGACGTGATGATGTAACTTCTGGTCTTGTCCTTGCATTGATGCCTGTTTGCTCCTCTCCTTCTCTCTCTCCCTCTTCCTGTGGGCTGGGAGCCACTTTGACCATTTGGAGCAACAAGATGGAGGAAACCTGGGTCCCTGGATGATCGTGGAGCAGAACCACCTGCCTGCCACGGACCACCTGTCTACCTCTGATCTATTAACTGAAAGAGAAGTAAACACCTAGTAGGTTAGGCCCCTAGGTTTTTGTTACAGCAGCACAGCCTGTTCTATAACTGACACATTTTTAACTAGAAGAGTGACCCACTCAGTAGTAGACTAAAAGGTCTTCAAAAACCCAAAGCAGAGGTTGAAAGCCCAAATGCCCACAGGGGACAGACAGGTAAGATAAAGGGAAAAAGTAGGCCAGGTAAGACAAACAGGTATGGCAAACTGGAGAGTCTTCCTGTGCCAATGGATCGGCTGTTGGTCAGCTCTGGCCAGCCATTCCCAGTGCTTCCAGAGCTGATTTTTGTTTTACACCATAAATCTGTATTTCGACAAATACAAATCTTCTGGTTTTTAAATGTTGGCAACTAACTTAACAATTTTTAAGCAATTTGGAGGTCAAATAAAACTGGTCTGGGATTACGTTTATGGCCTCTGCTTTAGTTTGAATCAGAAATACGACAAAAATTAAGAGGTTCATGTGCCATTGAAAGTACATAGATGGGTACTGCTTAAAAAACAGCTGGTTAGCTTTTTCTTTAAAAAGCACAAGATGGTTGCTCACATCATGGAAACTGAAACAGAAGAACAGACCAGCAGTCTGTAATTTCCAAACCAGAGGGATGACATGAGATGGTTCTGCAGCCACTATTTCCAGTCTTCTGGCTTTTCCCTCCTTCTTCCTACCACTTTGGGCCACATGATAGAAAATATTTTCAATGCTATGTTTTCCCAATGCATTAATATTTACTATTTGTATTCTTTGCATCGGTCAAAAGCTTCTGAGCAGCAGAGAAATGTATGCATTTTGTTATGCCTTTTGGAGTACTGAAACTTGGTCAAGGCCTCCCATCAACTTGCAGACCCCTAAAGGCCTGGAGGTCCAGAGTCTAACCTCTCTGTTCCCTTGCTAGAATTTCCTGGGATCACCTGCTACATAAATTCCCTGTGCCCCAGTCCTTATCTCAAGGTCTGCTTTTGATAAGTCTCTCCACCCTCTAGGACTGTGTGGATTGCAATGAGGTGTGTAAGCTACTTTGAACAGGGCCTGGTGCATTTCAAGTTATCTGCTCATGACAGATCATGATTCTCAATTCAAAACAATTTTGTTCTAATGCTAGCAAAACCTAGAGATGTGTTCGATTGTCATAATATGTCCAGGTCAGCCCACACCCCACTCAGAATCATCCAATCCCAAATGCCAAGAGTGCCACGGTGAGAAACATTGTGTTAAAGTATTATCATTGTTATTAAGACTAACAGCTCTTTCTCCCGGCCAGTGAAAGCTAGTTGTTTTATTACTTTATGAATCACTGATTCATTGAATAACTTTAAGGTGCCCAGAGACTGTTTTAGATGACGGGGATACGGCAGTGAATGAAACAGACCAAACTCTCCTTATGGGACTGACCTGCAAGTAGCGGGAATAGTCAATGAACAAACAAATAAAATACAATATTCCAGACTGGGCTCTAAAGAAAACTTAAGCAGGGCAGGAGGGTAAGGAACGGCCGGAGGAGGAACTGCAATTTAGAGAGGGAAGTCTTCCCTGAGAAGTGACCATTTCTGGACAAAGATCTGAAGGCGATGAGGAAGTGAGCTGTGTGGGTGTCTGGGGGAAAGATGTTCCAGGCAGTGAGGGAACCCATATATGGGCCCAAGTGCCAGAGCAGGGGCCCCACATCCCTGCACTCAGGACCTAAGGCAGTGGGCACTTCACAGTCAGAAGGCTGGATTGAAATTCTAGTTCTGCCTGCTCTGTTACCTTGGGCAAGTCACTTAGCTTCTCTGAGCTTCAATGTCTTCAGCTATAAAATAGGGCTGATAACAGTCTCTCCACCACCTGGGACTGTATATTAAATTACATAATGTATGGAAAGGACATTGGGAATGTCACGGATAGTTGTACAGCTTGTGCACTGCTCGAAAACACCTGACCTAGGCGGCAAGTGAAGCTAGAATCTCTGTGTCCTGTCACAGTCCAAAGGAAGGGGCACCTTTTTTGACTTGCCCACTTAGAGGGAAGCACCTTTATGTGCTTCTTCCACCAGGAGGGGGCGCCATTTTGTCTCATAAAGGGTTCTGTAGGAGTCAGCCTGGCACTGAGCACCCACTCAGTCTCTGGATAAGAGTCCGTGTTCAAACACAAGAGTAGACTACACTTATGAGCATCATTAAGGGTGCCGAGTCCCTTGTCATCACTGTGACCTCATCTCAAAGAAAATAAAGTGTGGTCATTCTTTCTTTGGCCTTGGGAAGAACAGTTGGGGCCACCTTTGTAATTAAAGCCCAAGGAACCCGCAACCAAAAGGCATAGTCCAAAGGGGCTGTTATTGTCTAAGACTCAGCACCAGGCAGAACTGAGGGTGGAGGGAACTTTACTGCCCCCTCCCACCCACTTAGGGGCACCTTTCCTCCACCCAGGGGCAGGTAGCTGCCCATTCCCCACTGGCTCTCTTCCTTCCCCTCCCAAACCTTGTCTCCGGAAGGAATCTGAAACTCCCTCCCGTCCAAGATGAATTCCTGAGAACTGGTTTCTTCCAAAGGGTTTCACATTAAGATTCAGCAAACATGTTATCGATTTTCTACTCCTAGCCTGATGGAGCCCCAAGCACTTCCTAATGTTCAGACCCCGCTATGGGCAGCATGTTCTCATTTCAGTCCTGTTCGACAGGTGGGAGGCTCTAGGAAGGTGACAGACTAGCCTGTGGATTTGAACCCAGGAGTCTGCATCCCCCTGCCTCTCTGGGCACAGCCGATCCGGACTGCGAAGGTTCCAGGTCTCCATCTCAAATGCCCCCGGAGGCCAGGAATCCATCATGACTGAAGGGCGCCTGGCGCTGTCCGTGGAGAACCGGAGGATCCCTGCTGCCACCTAGGGGCACCTCAGTCTCCAGCAGGCAGTGGCCCCGGGAATGCGGTCCAGTATTTTTAAGAAACCCTGGAAATCCGAATTTTTTGAAAGATCTCCGCCATCTTCACAAGAGCGGGCATTTCCCTGGAACGCACGTTTCCCGGACTGCAGCTCCCGGAAGGCAGCGGCGTCCAGTACATGCAGTTGGATGCTTGCTTAACGAGCCCCGACGTTCCCATTTCACAGGTGGACTCGCCCGGGTGGCCCAGGTTTAAGCTCAGCTGCCTTTCTCCCAGCCGCGACCTCCGGGCGGGGCAGGACAGTTCGGCCGGGCGCCCCACCCCGCCCCCACCTCCCCAGGACCCGGGGCACTTACCTGGCGGGGGCGGCACGGCCTCCAAGCAGGCGTAGGCGCAGCCGTTGTAACAGCAGCGCCGGTGCCGCGGGCACTCGGAGTCGGCCTGGCAGCGCGCCGCCTGGCAGGCGCCGGGGGGCAGCGAGCGCGGGGGCGGCGGGCACCGGTCCGCGCGAGGCTGCCGGGGGCCGCCCGCCTCCTCCGCCTGCGGGGAGAGCGCGGCGTCAGACGCGCCCAGAGGCCGCAGCCAGTCGGGCCGGTGCTAGGTCCCAGCGCTGCTTGGATCTGCGCGCTGCGACCTAGTCGCTGGGCCTCCGAGTCCTGGGTAATCCTAGCAGAACTCGCCTCGGGGGCGTTGCTCTGAGAATTAGCAGATGTTATTTCTCTTTGTAACAGCCTCCAACTGAAATGGCTGTAAGCCTGTCAGCAGCAAAAAGGGTAAATGAATCTGGAGAAGAGTTTATCTGTTAAGCGTCTATCCGGATATATATATTTAAATAGATAAATATATGTCGCATGTGTTATATATATAACAGGGTATATATGTGTGTCTACATGTATATACAAAAACATATATACATACGTATCTTATAATCCATATGTTTATATAGAGTTTTGAGAATTTACAAATCATACATAGAACGAATTCACGCAACTTGGATAATATTGAGCAAAAAAAAAAAAAAGTCACAAGGCAACACGTAGTCTGATTCCATTTATATTTTTAGTTCAAAAAGAGGCAAAGCTAATGTCTGTTGTGAAAAGTTAGGAGAGTAGCCACTTGGTGGGCAGTGACCAAGGGCGGCATGGGAGCGGCTGGAGGCTGGCCCTGTTCTGCTTCTGGATCTGGGCGCTGGTTCATTTTGTATGGATTTATGGAACTGGGCACATGATTTTTTGTGCTTTTTGATATTATGTATCAGTAAAAAGTTAATGAGGTACATCACTTAACACACAGGACATACAGGCATGTGACCAATAAAATAACATGTTAGAGGAGAGGCTGTAAGAATTTGTCACAGCAGGCAACCCACTCTGGGTCTCTGACACCACACCCTATCCATGCTGGGAACACTGTTCTGCTTCTGGATTTGAAAGTGGAGTGTGTGGAGGGCAGGTCTTACACAGCCCTACACACACACACACACACACACACACACACACACACACACACACACACGCATATAGGTTTGCCCTGCCTCCTGGCCTATGCCTAAACTGCTATGGCCATCTAAATGCCTATTTACCTCCCTCCCTCATTCCCCTGCACACATATTTCAAAATCCTGCCACCTGTACTGTCCAAGTAAATAATGCCTGTCTGCAGACTGTAGTATGTAGCCATTAAAACCTGCCCTTAACCTGCTTATGAAAGATCACCGAGATATTATGGTTCATGAAGAAATTATGGTACAGAACAGTTCGTTTGCTATGCACCTAACTATGTTTTAAAATATACATATGCACACACATAATATGCATATATTTGTATAGGCCTAAAACTTTTTTGGAAGGAGATACAAGAACACACAAAAAACTGTTATCAAGAATATTGTCTTGGAGAAGAATTAGGTCCTGAAGCCAAGAGAGATTTCTCCTCATTGTATACTCTTTTGTGCTGGTTATATGTATGTATGTGTGTGTGTGTGTATATATATATATACATATGTATATATATACACATTATATGTATGTGTGTGTGTGTATAATATATATATATATATATATATATATATATATATATATGCATATATATGTTACTTTTCATTGGGAAGAATTTTAATGACAGGAAAAACATTTATGTATTAGCAAAAAAAAAAAAAAAAAAGGGCAAGATACAAAATGTCATACGCCATATGATCTCGACTAAAAAGGTCAAGGATTCCTAAATACCCTTTGCGCGCCGCTACTATAGTGGCTGCAAACTCCATGCGCTGCTCCTAATGCCCTCTAGGGGGCGACAGGCCATCGAGAAGAGGTCCGAGCAGGCGCTTCTTTGAGTTGGTGGAATCTCAGAATCAGTGGTTTTGTGGGAGAGTAGGGGAACAGCTTGGGAATGATGGGGCTCTTGGCCCCTCCCTTAGCTTCACCCAGAGAATTCATCTTTTCTCCTCTACATAGGTTATTAAACTTAGGAAAAGTAAAAATGAACACAAAACACATTCAGCCGAGAAGGAAAAGAAGGCCTCAGAAGATTGGTGGTGCTTCCCCAAACAAAGGGAAGACCTGAGCATGAAAATCCCAACTCCTGGTTCATTCTCCGCTCTGCGTGGTCCCCCTAATTCCAAGTGCCATCGTGAATAATTTCCAAGCTGCAAGCAGGGGACATAATCCTACGCCATTAGCTCTTAGTTCATTTTCTTCAGAATTAATGACACTGGACCCATGGTGGGGCCCTACTGTTTTAATCCTAATCCAACGTGACAATTGCCCCGGCCTCCTTTGGAGGGTCGTGAGGAATGCCCTTGCATGGTCTGGAGGGGACGGCTGATTTTTCCGCCTAGCCTGTTTTTGCATCAAGCCTCATTTAGGAAATTTAGTGGAACCTGGAGATCAGAAGTGAAAAACTTTTCACCCACCTGTGACTCCTCCCAGTCCAGTGACTCCCTAATGCCACCCCTAATGGGGGGTATATAGAGAGATCAATTTTAGATGTGCCACTGCTCTCCAAGTAAAGTTCAAATGTCGTTTCTCAGAATTTGGAGAGAACAAAAGAGATAAGCGCCTTAGAAGTCAAATCTCCCAAGTTATTTACATGGTGCCGGCAGAGCCACAAACAACAGATGGTGGAGGGTGATAAAGAACTGATTTCCCTGAGGGGCCTAGATTAAAAGATTAAATGTTTTGAAAAATATTTCATATCCTGCAAGGTGATAGTCAGAGAAGGTCCTTAACAAAAGATGTGTCCTGGAGTTCTGAGAAAGAACCTGAATTTTATTAAAGAAATAGATAGCTCACACTGGAATGGCTTCCCAGCCCACGAGGATTAAAAGGTTAAAAGCCAAAGTCCTTGGCCTAAAGGCCAGACCCCAGACCCAAGCTGCCCCTGCCCTCTCCAAGAAAGAATCCAATCTCCAGAGTTCTCTCCCACCGCTCTCTCCCTCGTCCATTCCTGTCCAGCGCCATGGCCTCGCTGAGGTCCCTGGAATGTGAAAAGCCCAGTCCTACTGCTGGGCCTTTGCACAGGCCGTGCCTCTCACCCTGGCTGCGGCCTTTATGGAGCTTCAAACCCCTGATCACTGAGGGAGCGCTGTGTTTGACCACAGCGCTCATCGGTATATTGTTTTTCTTCCCCTACAATGTGCTCTCCTTAGGGGCTCAGTTTTGTTCCCACCTGTGTGCCTAGCACCTACACTCTCTGCAGCCCCAGCCAGCCCTCCCTTCCATTGCCACTGAGCCGAAAATAAAATAATGGCGTGTCGAATCCTTCTGAGAATGAGGCAGCTCTCCCCAGACTGACAACAGCCTTTGTGAAAATTCCAGGGTAACCCGTGATTTCCATCTGTTATTTCCATCCTCGCTAAGAGCTTGTATAGCAAGTCCACTTCCAAACAGCTACCGGACATTCATTTAGTGTGCCACTCAGGCAGGCACTGTCCAGTGTTGCATGCCTTACTTGGATCAAAACGAGCTCCTTAAGGTTGTTGGCCTGGTGGCTATTTTCTGTTTTGGGAGGAGATCATCTCGGAGGCATCTGTAAATTCACAACACCATTCTGCTGCCGCTTCCTCAGGAAGCAGGTTAGGAAAATGCCAGTTCTGACTCCTTTGGTGGGAAGCCCAGTTCTGCAAGTCCAAGTTTGGATGCCACTGAAGCAAATGGCCTCGATAAATAAATAATGGCACATTCGTACCTTGGAACACCACGGAAACTTTTGAAAAGAGGACACAGACCTACCATATTAACATATTCACCGTATAGCATTCAATGAAAAACGCAAGGTACAAAACAGCAAGAATAAGCTAGACACAATTCCACATACGGTATGACTCCATTTATATGAAATGTCCCAGATGGACAAGTCCAGAGACAGAAAGCGGATTGGTGGTTGCCAGGGGCTGGTGGAGGGAGAATGGGGAGCAGCTGCTCAATGGATCTGGGGTTTCCCTTTGAGGTGAAAGAAATGTTGTGGAACTTGACAGAAATAATGGTTGCACAATATTGTGAATGGACTGGATGCCACTGAATCGTACCCTTTAAAATGCTTAGTTTCATGTTATGTGAGTTTTATCTCAATAAAAAACTTAAAAAACATTATGAATAAAATATCATTAAGAAAAAAATGTGTGTCTAGTATAACTGCTTCATGAAAAAGTATAGGTCACACATACCCCAAAATGTCAACAGCCCTTATGTCTCGGAGGAAGAATTTAGATCGCTTTTATTTATTTATAACTTTCTGGATTGTCTCAATTTCTTTTACAGTAAACATTATTTTTATAATCAGGAATAAAATTGAAACCATTTCCATTTAAGGAGAAAGAATCCAATCTCCAGAGTTCTCTCAATTTATTCGAGCCCCTCCTTCAGCGCTCCCCACCCCCTTCATTCCGACACTAAGAGCCTTCCGGTCTTTGGAATGTCCCAGAAACTTAACGGCCAGACCAATAAAAGTGCACCAGGACCGGTCTGCTGGGTGCAGGAAGAAAGCCAATTTTCCTCTAAGTATTACTTGCTCTTCCTCTGGAATTTGGACGTCAAAGACCTAAAATGTGTCTCTCCCTGTGACAGAGGGCTTAGAGTTCAGTGTGCGTTGACGAATGCCGTTTCTTGACGCCCTGGGACCTCAGCGTCCAGCTCTGGGAGCTCAGTTTGGTGCACAGCTAATGGGACTTCCTTTGAGAGGACCTCAAAAACCAGTCTCTTACACTGGAGACAGCCCCATCTCCGTGCATGTCTGCAGACTCAACCGACTCCTTCAACTGGTGTCCGCTGGGCACAGCTGTGCACCTGGAAGTCTTTTAGAACTTTCCATCCCTTCTATCTTGTTCCGGAACGTTTTAATGTAATTTGTTCATTCATTTAAAGGTAAATTAATAACTCCCAGGGCTGGGTACAAGGAAAGCTGAGCTGAACTAGACGATGTCCCTGCCTTCACATGCCTCAGCTCCAGGACAAGTGACAAACACCAAACAAAACATCACATGGATAAAGCAAACTAATTGCGTTTTTTGTCATCTGCAAAAGTAGTTAATGAAAAACTAAACCAAGTCACAATAAAGAAACGAATCATTCCATATAATAATAATGGAGCTAAATCCTAAGAAGAAGTCGAAATATTATGAAAATGTTTGAAGAGACTCTAAAGGAACTGTTTAGGGAGACCAGGAAAACAAAGTATGATCAAATTTTACATAACATATATTTTATCATAATATATTTTATATATTTATTGTGATAGATACATTTATTGCGATAAGTTACATAAAATTTGCTGTTTTAACCATTTTTAGGTGTACAATTCAGTGGCATTAATTAAATTCACAATATTGTGCAATCACCACCTCTATCTATTTTAAAAACATTTACATCACCCCAATTAGAAATTATATTCTCCTTAAGACATTTTTCCACATTTCCTTCCCCAGGCCCTGGCAACCACTAATCTACTTTCTCTCTGTGAATTTGCCTGTTCTGGACAGTTCATACAAATAGATCAAACAATATGCGGCCTTTTGTTACTGGCTTCTTTCACTGAGTATGTTTTCAGGGTTCATCCACCTGTAGCCTGTGTCATCAGCACTTCCTTCCCTTTTTTTTTTAAAGGCTGAATAAAATTCCACCGTGTGGATAGACCGTTTTCATTTATCCATTCTGAGCTTATGGACATTTGGGCTGTTTCCATCCTTGGCTACCGTGACAAGTGCTGCTATGGACAATGACAGTTTCCCTCTGCTTCCCTGCCTCCCTCTCACGTGCACACTCCCAGGTTATAACCACACAGGACACTGAATACTTACCCCCTTGCTTCTTTCTACCTGGAATTAATTTCGGGACTAGAACCCCAGGTGGGAAAGCCAGGTCTAGAGAAAAGAAAGTGAACGGCCCAAGATCACCTCCATAATCATGTTATCCATTTACTTTTCCTTCCTTCCATTTATCTGCCCAAACAGCCAGCTCTTCCCCTCATTCTTAAAATGTTTCTGAGTGTCTGTGATGGGCCAGGCTCTGTGCTAGACACTAGGGTATGGCCAAGTCTGCAGTGGAATTGCTTCATTCGGGCATACCATTTCCCCTCTCTCTGCAGGGCCTTGGCCATGAACACTCCAGGGCCCACTGAGCAGCAGCCTCTGCTCCTCCAGACAGAAGCATCTTAGTGGTCTTGGTGATGAGGTCCTAGAGGGTAAAATCTCACATTTGTCAAGGAGTGAGGAAAGTCCCCAGGACTCCGAGGATGTGGTGATAGCTTCTCCTGTCCCTTGGCCAGAATGATGTGGGGCGAGTCACTCCCCATTGTGACCTTGATGTCCACATCTGGGGAATGTCTATCATCAGGATTACTGGTTGCAAGCAACAGAAACTGATTGCGTTTGTTCCCAGAAGCAGACTCTATGAGTGTTCCTGTGGCTGTGCTAACAAAGCCCTACAAACGGAGGGCCTTAACAGAGCGTGTCTCTCACAGCTCCGGAGGCCAGAAGTCGGAAACCAAGGTGGCAGCCGGGTGGCTCCTTCTGGAGGCCGTGAGGGAGAATCTGATCCCCCTTCCTCTCCCAGCGTCTGGTGGCTCTGGGCAATCCTTGGGGTTCCTTGGCTTGCAGAGGTATCACTCCAGTCTCTGCCTCTGCCTCACTTGTCCCTCTCCTTGTGTGTCTCTGTTTCTGTGTCTCTCCTCAACGTGTAAGCTCACTAGCCAGTATTCGATTAAGGGCCCACCTTACTCCAATATGTCTTCATTTTAATTAATTAATATT
>NW_024349801.1:5780281-5988397 GCF_902729225.1 Pteropus medius
AACTCACAACGTAGATCCGAGACTAGAATTTTAGTGCAGGGTGTATATTTGGGAGGTGTCCCTGGAAGCTCCAGCAGGTGGGGACGTGAGGCAGGGAAGAGGAGGGGCCCATCCAGGAAATATTAATGCGCAGGTGTTCTGGAGCTCAAACCCAAGGGGAACCTCTGAGAAACTGTATAGAATGCTCTTCAGACACATGTCCTGCCCAAGGCTGAGGAGGCTGGGCTGTGTCCTTCAGCTCTGTGCGCTCCCGTGGTATGAACCCCCCGGCACCTTGGCCTGTCCTAAGTATGCTCCCGCAGCTGGAGATAACCTTCTGTTTACTGGCAGAAGGTGAAGATGTCAGGGAATGAGGGTGGACGGGACGTACACGCAGCTCCAAGCCACCTGCCTCTCCCACTCTTGCTACTTAACAGAAAAATAAAATAAAAGCGACGCTTTAGAAGGCTCTTGAGCTCAGTGAGATAACAAAGGAAAGGAGACTAAGAAACTGAGTTGCACCGGCTGCTGGCTCCCGCAGGGCTTTTGTGCTCATCACCAAAAGATGCAGCTCTGGGTCGACTACGAGCATCCTCTACAGTTTCTCTGTGTGGCGGGACGCATGGCGGGAGGCTGCCCTTGCGCCTGGCAGCTGCGGCCCCTCACTGCCCTCTCTTCTGGGCAGGGCGCAAACCACACGATCACTTCCAGCCGCCTTGGAAGGGAGCTTAGGGGGGCACAACAGACCCACAGCCACAGCGACACACCTGAACCCGCAGGCCGCCTGGTCCCCGTGCTGACACGGCTGTGACAATGGGCCCCACCTGGGAGATGTGTTGAAGGGATCCTGAGAGTTAGCGCATAGCGAACTCTTGGCCTGACATATAGAAAGTGCTCGGGAAATCACTGTTCTTATGAGTTTCATCAAATGTCAGGAAAGAGAAGCCCGAAATACCAGCTCCCCAGAACTGACCCTAAGCTCTTGAAAAGGCCTCTGGGCTATTTACAAACATTCTGCTTCTGTCTTATCCAGCATTATAAATATTTGGTTCTCCCTTTTGTCTGGTTTTGAATAGCGCACTTGTGGGAGAGGGTGGCTGTGTGCCAGGCACGGAGCCGAAGGCTCTCTGTGGTCCTCTCATTGGACCGCAAAGGCGGCACTCCAGCGCTGCAGAAGAGGAAACAGGGTCAGAGAGGAAAAGCCTTCTCCTTTTTACGACCGGTTTCCCATGGGAATAGAAGGCAGTGTCGCCCTCTCTGTCACTGTCTCTGAGTGCCCGGGCTGTAACGCACACTGTGTTCAGGAAATTCTCCTGGGCCCATCTCTACTCTGATAGAGATGGGGCTCTGAGAAGGTGAGAAGCGATGGGCCTGGTACACGGAGCAGGCGGCCACGGGCTGGTCAGTGTTAACAACTGCACGTTGTTAACGCGTTCGCTCTTGGGTGCAGCCTTTGCCATGTCCATGGGCTGAAACTCCCACCGTGGCTGATTTCCAGCCAACAATGGGGGCGGGGCAGAGGGGCAGAGCACACTGCTGAGGACCTGGGACAGGTGTGGGACAGGTGTGCAATAGCTCCTCAAGGTTTAGTACTTCTGCCAGACAGATATCATAGACATAAATAGCCTCAAGAGCAGAGAGAATAGTGAGATGTAGCAAAATAAGCAGGAAGTGACGTGTTTCTAATAAGGAGTACTTTCTTTGTAATCTAAATAACAACGATGTTTATGTGATTCAACTTTTAGTAAGGGCTCTGTTTAACTCTCCGAGTGGGTCCAGGCTGTCTTCAGCATGCTACCAGACACCTGGCCTCGCCCCTCCCTGACCTGCCCCATAGTCCTCAAGGTTCAGGGCCAAGGCCAAAGGTCTGACTCAGCTTTGCGTGGAGGCAGTAGGGACCACATGGGAAAGTCTTGACTCTGAGTGTGTGTGGACTGCTTCCCAGGACTCCTAAATTCCCTGCTGGACATTTGCATGGAAGTTAGAATCGGAACTGAAAGGAGCCTGGAGGGCATCTGGTCCTCTATCTTCATTTTTTAGATAATGACTCGAGGTCCAAAGAGGGACAGCGAATGGCCCAAGGCTGCACATCTTATTAGAGATGCCACCGAGATGAATTCCTGGGCCCAGCACCCGGCCCAGCCTTCCTATTCTCTGAGCCACAAGTCATTAGCCTGTCTTTCCCCAGGGGCTTTCTTTCTCTGAGGCAGGTTCTTGGCACAAACTCTCCCTGTATCTCGTTCCTGGGAGGGATGCTGCTGTCTGCTGATAACGGGGAAAGGCTCTAGGAGGGATGTTGCTGTCTGCTGATAACTGGGAAGAGTTCCAATCCAACGAGGGGCACTTCGAAGCGCTTAATGCCTGACAAATGGTGGATAGGAGCAATTCATTTCTGAAGCGATTCAAGCCTGTGTTTTTAAAGATACACCCCCCATCCCCTTACCCCTCATTGCCCACCCCACCCCCCAGCCCCAGTATTTCTCATACTGAGATGTCATTGTGTCTGTTCCTGACACCCCAGGACAAGGTGGAGATAAAACTAAATGATATATTGGAAATCTGTCTGTGGTCCTGGAACCAAAGTGCTAAACACCTGGGAAGACAAAATCTTCCTGTTGGGCCAGCAAAGAGCATGGCGCGGTCAAGCCTGAGAAGGATGTCTCACCCGCCTTGCACATACAAGCCCTCTCTTACAGCTAGGAATGCCCTTTTAGGGGCTCTCAGATGCATCGTCTCTGCCTCCATACCTCAGCCCACAGATCTTCTTCCAGGTACGTCCTTCCTCCTCCTAATTCTTAATAGTTCTTCAAGATCTAGGGTCTCACCTCCTCCAGGAAGCCTTCTGTGACTACGCTATCTCACGTGAGCTCTCCTTCCTCCAGACACCTGCCAGCATTTCACTCACTATTACTCTTTTCCACAAATAGCGGCCTCCCGCCAACCTGTAAACGTGAGCCCTGGCGGCTGAGATTAGCGTCAATACAGTTTCCTGTACCCCACCATGCCTGGGTCCACAAAACAGCCCCCTATCCCACATTGCTACCCGGCAAACTCCTACTATTCATCCTTTACAGCTCCAGGTTGAGAGCCTCCAACTCTGGAAAACCCTTCCTGATTCCCCGGGGCAGAGCTGCACATGTTTTGTGCTTCCATTGCATTTACCCGTAATTTCCCCACAAGAGCGTCCTGGATGCTAACTTAGTGACGGGCACCTGGCAAGGCACCAGGAACCTTACACTGAATGAGACAGAATCAGGCCGTACCCTGAGGAACCTATACGCCACCTTGGGAGGCAGGCACCAACTAATTTCACGATTACTTAATTAAATGTCACCCAGATGCACTGACCGCTTGCTAATATGCTTCGTGCACACTGAGGCAGTTAATGTCCACACATAAGCTGAGAGCACCGGTGTTATCTCCCTAACCCTCTGAGCCTCAGTGCTCCCTGTGGGCGGGGACCTAAAATTGCACCTTCCTCCCTAGTCCCACACTCTCTCCTAGTCCCCTTCCTGCTTTATTTCTCCCTTCGACACTTGTCACCAAACATACTATGTTTTACTTTTATTTCTCACTTATTCTCCGCCTCTTCTACTGCAATGTGAATCCCCTGAGGCAGGGGATCTGGTGTCTGTATCCCCATAGCCTAGGACAGTGCCTGGTAAACAGATCGAACACATTTGTTGAAAGGAATGTGTCATTCTGTCTTTTTCAGATGAGCAGATCATTGGTGCTCAGAGACACCAAACAACTTGCCCGAAGTCACACAGCTGATGAGCAGCGGAGCCTGGGCACATGCTCTAGGGCACGTGCTTCTTGCTCTTGCTATGTCATGTCATTCCTTTGTACGGCCATTACCTATCACCTGACTCCTCCCCACTCAACTACGTCAGCCTCCACGCTGGGAGCTGGTGTCTCCATCTTGTACCCACAGGACCCCTCACAGTGTCTGGCCCAGATGGTTTCTGCTAAATGTTTACTGAATGAGTAAATAACCACAGGAATGCATAATTATATTTCACAAACATTTGGTTATTGATTGTTGAGACACAATACTCAGTTTTAAGTCCTTGGACTCAGGTGCTGTTTGTCAAGAGAAAGTATACTTTGATAGGCAAAGCATGTCACGGTCCCCTCGCACATTTTTGATGTCCCCCTTGCTTCTTTGCTTCCAGGAAAAGAGTTTTTTGAGGGTGTGAGTTCCATCTGCCTACCACCCGACTTTGACACACGTAGATAAAGACAGACGCCTGCCCTGCCTGCATCTGGGGGAGTGCTTACAGAATGGACAGTGTCTGGGAATCGCCCATCTCTTCCCGGCCTCCCCCTCCCCGGCACTTACACTTACGTGGGATTTCTCTGCCAGCCTGGTGTGCAGTGCCCGTTTCCAGATATTCTTGGCAGAACCGACTTCGAGGAGAAGCAGCAGGAAGCACAGAGCCGAGATGACCTTCCTTGTGCTGTTGCCCATCCTGCAGCTGGTAGAAGGCGTTTCCTCCCAGATGTTCAGAGAAGAGGGGCCCTCTCTCCGGGGGTGTCCTGCGAATGAGGAGCAGAAGTATTGCACGGTCTGCCAGACTGTCTCAGCTTCACTCGACTGGGTCCCTGGGATCATGTGTCCACGCCCAGCACATGCCCCCACCCCCACCCCCACCCCTGATGGTGGCCAGCCTGCCTGGTTATTTTTAGCTTGTCCTATAACATCTGGCCCCAGAGACTCCAACCAGGCAGTTCAGATGGCAGTGGCAGGCTGCAGGAGGAGGGGGCCCCCAGGCTTGCTCGGAGAGACGTGGCTGGGAGTGGCCATGTCACACTGGGATGAATACTTCCTTGCAGGCTGGGCGGGCAGTCTCTCCTTGAGGAGGTGTGCTGGCCGAGGGGCTGGGAGAACCAGGGCCGGGTGGGGGTGGGCACACAAGGGAACAAGTCCAGTGGGATGGGTGGGGATTCCAGCTGTTACCTCATTCAAGTTTCTGAGCTGGGCTGACAAACTCTGTCTGCCTGTGAAAGCTCCTCTGGAAGACATTGCTGAATGGGGGCTGGATGAGTGCGTGGCTGTGGGGAGATGACTCATGCCCTTGAACCCTGGTGTCCTCTCTACTGTGGGCATGTGGAGAGTTACTCACATCGTGTGTTTCTTGAGAGTTCAATGAAATTGTATGTGTGAAGTGTTTCATATACATCGTAAGTGGGCTCTAAATGTCAGCATGTGTGTATGTGTTTTATACAGGGATCAATATTTCACAAACTTTATATTCTGTTACCTGTTCTCAGCAACTCCAAGACAGGTACTGTTTTGACGCCCATTCCGCAGGTGAGGAGACAGAGATACAATACTTGCCTGAGGTCTGGCAGCAGGTAGTAGAGCTGGGGCTCGACTCCAAATCTGTCTGACCCCTGTGACACATCACTGGGTGAAACAGAAGGGACCCAAGCTCCTGACTTAGATGCACCTGGGCCGAGTCCTAGCTCAGCCTCTGTCTGTGTGATGCTAGGAAAGCCTCTTGGCTTGCTGCCCCTCAGTTCATCTGGGACATTAAGTTCGTGATCATTTATTACAGTGGCAGTAAGAAGCCCATACACCCCAGTGTAGGATGTTGGCTCTGCAAGGTCAAGAATTTGTGCCTCTCTTATTGCCTGCACCCCTGTAACTTGCATAAGGATTGGCCTGCATCATCACTCAGTAAGTACTGACTGGCTAGATGCATGCTGCCCCCATTAGTGACTGAACTCCAAAGTGCCTTCCTCGCTACAGGACACAGGGCTTGATATACAATAGATGCACGATAAATGTTCTTCAATTGAGATATCAGCTCTGAAGCATTATTAGGACCATAGGGCCCCAGGGCCAGGGTGCCAAGCTGTGATGTGTCAGTTAATTTCTTGCAAAAGTTGACTTATAAAAACGATGCTCCAAGCTCTTCAGGACTGCAAGGTGACTATCCCAGGCACACAACAACACTGCAGTTTTCATGCGGAAGGAGAAAAATCTCCAAGAGGAGAAATTAACACAGAACAAATTTACTTGGGAAAGCAGCCGCTTTCCTTTGATCAGGGAAAAGCAGGCTCTGGTCTGACAGCCAGGCTGGGCACTCCCAGCCAGGAGCCGAGGGGCCAGCCGGGGCCTGGGGCCCAGCACGATTTCAGGGCCACAGCTCTCAGGTTCCCGCCAAGTCTCAGAACTTTATGTTCCAAGTGGCAGAGGTCCTCCTAGTTTATCTGAGCTCAAGTGACCTGGACCTGATCCCAAGCTTCGTGGGCTGTCCTCAGGGGACTCAGCAACCTGTGAGTGTGGCTTCCTGCCGATCTGTGGGCGAGGTTTCCTCTGGGAAAGCCTTGGAGTAGGAGGCCTTTCATCTCCTCTGCTCTGAGGGGCCTGCTGGTGATGCCTGCCTGCTGGGGCCTGACAGCTGCTGCCTGCCCAAGGCTTCCCGCCCTCCCAAAAGGGAGGAAAATGTCTCCTTGAAAAATAGAAAGGGCACAGGTGCTTAGGGGCCTCGATCTAAGGAGCAGAGGTCATGGCTCGCGGTTACAGGATCTAGAAAGAAATCCTGCCCCTCCACTCCTGATAAAGCTCCTCAACCTGACTACTGAAGCTTCACATTTCTTCTCCAAAAGGCAAAATATTTTCTTCCTTGATGGTCAGACCAGGCAAATAAGTGCTCTAGGAAAGGAGACAGGGAGGTACATTAATCCATACTTCACACTATAGTGTGAATGACTTCCAACAGAAAGGAATATACGGGCAAAAGGAGGAGCAGAGTTCGTTCGTTCATTCATTCATTCATTCATTCATTCATTCATTCATTGAAACATTTGAGTGCCTGTTATGTGCCAGGCTTGGGGATACCACAGAGCATAAAACCAGGCCCAGCCCCTGTACTTAAGAGGTTTACTGCCCAGTAAAGGAATCAGATGTTAATCAATCACTGTCTTTAATAAACACTTACATGGCAGTTTTTGCTGGCAGGCACGGTTTTGAGTATTTTAAAAATATTCACTCATTTAATCTATCACAAGTCTACTAGGTAGTTGCCATCATCATGCTCATTTTAGAAATAAAGAAACTGAATCTTGGAGAGATTAACAATAGAGTGCTTGAAAAATATTCACTCATTTAATCTGTCAAAGCTCTGTTAGGTAGGTACTCTTACTCTCCCTATTTCACAGATGGGAAAGCTGAGGGTCAGAGAGATGAACAACCTGCCCCACCATACATAGCTGATAACTGGCAGAGCCAGGATTCAAACTCAGACATTCGCTTTCCGAGCCTGTGCTCACAGCTATTACACCATGTAAACATGGAACAGGTGACCCACAACAAGGATATGCAAGGGAGGAAGTTGACCTAGTCAGAGGGGCCAGCAGAGGTCTCCCTGGAGAGGTGACGATGCGCCTGAGAGCTGAAGGACAAGGCTGGAAAGAAAAGGGGCTTTAGATACAGACAGATTGGCTTAGAATACCATAGGGAGGGAGGGTAGTGAGAAGGAGGCAGGCCTGCTAACCCTGGGTTTGGGCCTTACTCGGGTGGCTCGGTGGTACCTCTACCAAACAGAGCCATTTTTTAAATATAGGTCCTTGTCACTTTTGCCTTCCTGGATACTTTCCTCTATTACAAAATATTAAAAACATTAAAAAATGATCTATTATAGCTTCATTGATAAAAAGACAAAAATAATACAAGCTGGATTATATTTTTTTCCTTCTGATTTTGAGAGAAATTAAAACACTTTCCTTAGCCCCTAAAAGTCTCATGGGCCCTGAGCCATGTGCCCGCTGTGCCTATAGAAGATAGCCCTGGGTCCAAATACTGCTGTGTGGCCTCAGGCAAGCCTACGCACTCTCTGAGTGAGGAAGCTGGGAGAATTAAATGGATAGTATAAAATAGCCTACACGGCAGGCACATAGGAGGAGCTGGTTCTCTGCAGCTCCCTTCTCACTATGTTCTTTGCGAGAGCAGGGAGAGCTGATGGAAAAGGCCCTCGAGTTGCTCAATCTGCCTTAAGAACCTCACAGCCCAGCTCCGCTCCAGGCTGTGAATGAAAACAGATGTTCCCTGGGCCGCTTTGTTCTTGGAGAGCCAGACCCTGACCTCAGTTCACCTCGCCATCTTGCCACTGACCTTCACTCAATGTCTGTCTCCCCCTTAACTCACAGTTGATGTCCTTCCAACCAGGGAACTCCCAGCTTCCCTCTCCGACTCCAACTCCAACGAGCCTGGCTGACCTCACCCCTGCCCTGACAGTGACCAGTCCAGGCCAAATCCCTGGGAAACTGACGCCTCAGCTCTGGCCAATATGACCTCCCATGGGTCAAAAGGTCAGGTTCGAAGGCTGGCCTGGCTCTCCGACCCAGTTGTTTCCAACGCTCCCCAGCTGATTCTAATGAGCATCCAGAACCAGGAGCCCTGACAAACTCGGCCTCTCTCCCAACACCTGCCCCCCACCTCCAGGCCTCGAGTCCCTCCGCTCCCTCTCGCGTCTTTCTGCTGCAGCTCACTGGCCTCTCCCGTGTGCGTGCTCACCACGCACCCTTTGCCATGGGGCCTTTGCATATGCTGTTCCCTCTCCCCGACACTCTTTCACGTTTTCTTTGCTGAGTGAACTTAGGGCTTCCCCACATCTCAACTCTCAGCAAAACAGTCGGCCCCTTCCTTCTAGAAACGTTCCCGCTTCTCCAGACCAGTTCAGTTTCCCCTAGGTCAGGCTTCCATGGCCCCGTGTGCCTCCACTTGACAGGACCCATGCGACTCGATGCTGGCGGTGACAGGGTGTCCTTTGGGGGTGATGAAAACGTTCCTGAGCTAGTTAGTAGTAGTGGTTGCACAATATTGTGGATGCACAAAATGCCACTGAGCTGAACATTTTAAAATGGTTAATTTTTTAATGTGAGTTTTACCTCAAAATAAAGGAGAAACAAAATTAAAAGGACTAGATGAGCAGAAATGGATTCGAGTTTCCCGTGCTTCACAAGCTACGTCAGGGCAGAGACGCTGAACCGCCAAGATGCCTGCACGCAGCTGCTTCTTTTGGCAGACCGCTTGACCCTCTGCTTACTGACCTCTCCCTCATCCCCTCCTGACTCTGTGGTTCAGTGGTGGCTCAAGGTCAACCTCATGGGGCGTCAAGGTCAGACAATCAAGGGAGATGCTGATGCAGGCTCCATAAAACCTGAGCCAGGCAAAACCATTTAAGATGTTGTTTGCAAATGACGTCATTAAAAAAAAGAAAAAAGAAGAAAGAAAAAAAACAACTCCGACTCCAGAAAAGTTGGACTTGAGAACACTCCCCTCTGTGGATGCCTGGCCTGGGAGGTGAGCTGGAGAATTTACAACCTTTTCCCAGAGGAAAGTCTTAACTGTCCAGGGAAGTAAGTGTTGCCCACGTTCCTCCTCATCTCATGTTTTCCTGGGATACCCGGGATCACAGAAGGCCCTGGCAACGGGGGTGGGGGTGAGGGTAGGGGTGGGGGTCCCGGGCCCTAGCACAGGTTCTGGTACCTTTATTCAGTGGGACTTGGATAAAACAGAAGAGAGGTTCCCTTTGGTCTGTGTCTATCCCCTGGACCATGCCTCACAAAAGGGATGGTCTGGGGCATAGACACAGACCAAAAAAGCCCCCAAAAACCAAAACAAAAAAACAGGTAAATAGTGCTAAATGCTATAAGAACACAAAAGTCTGAAAAAGTGATTACGGGACACTGTGTGGAATGGGGAGCCCCTTTTAGAGAGAGTGGCGAGGAGCGTGACTGGGGAGGGTGGTGACTCATAGATGAAAAGAAGCCCGACAAGTTGAGAGGGAGGGTGGGGTGGGAAGAATCTTCCAGGCGGGGCACCCCTCTGCACCCAGTCCCTGCTGGATTAAAACCACGAGGGTCTTGAGGGGTAGGAAGAGACTCTTGTTATCCAGAGAAGAGGGGAGGAATTGGAGAAAAGAATGGTGGGAGTAGGATTTTAAAGAGTGATCACCTAGTGATGAGGGCAGCTGATTTCCCCACTTCCCCAGTCACCTGATGATTGTTCTAAGCTAGCTAATCATGTATTCTGCCGCCCCCGCCACCCTGGGGGATTGGTTCAGAAATGAGTCTGTCATCTGATCTGGATCAAGTAGATGTGAGGGAAAGTCAGGTAAGGTACTTTGGCAAAGTGGTCTTCACACCTGAGAGACATGCTGGAAAGCGATTGTTCCTCTGCATATCAGGATGTGATGCCAGGATCCACAGCAGCCACTTTGCCACTGCGAAGAGAGTCAGTTGAAGAGTGAAGCCAACACTGAAATGCAGGGGTCCCCAACCCCTGGGCTGTGGATTGATACTGGTCCATGGCCTATTAGGACCTGGGCCACACAACACAAGTGAAGTTTCATCTGTATTTGCAGCCACTCCTCAGCACTAGATTCTCATAGGAGCACCAGTCCCTGGTGCCAAAAAGTTTGGGGACAGCTGCTGAATTGGCAGCATGGTGCTGGCCTACTTCTGGGTTTCCTTTTACGAAGGGCAACTAATCTTCCTTAGGGTTAAGCTGGTTGAACTGGAGCTTTTTGTCACTGACCACTAAATACATCCTGACTGATACACATAAAGTTTAAGTTCAGCCTGGGTAATGAGCATCTATGAAAGCAGAGGCTAAGGGGAAAGATGATGGGAGAGACTCACCTATGGCTGAACACCTATTATGTGCCACACTTTGCACTAGGCCTTTTACATAGGTCTCTCCTTAATCCTTAGACCAGACCTTTGAGGCAGCTACTACAATTTTACCCCACTTAACAGAAGAGGAAACTGAGGCTAAGAGGCAAAGACACTTTCCTGATTCCACCTGGCAGGGCCAGGATGTTAACCCAGGTCTGCGGTGGCATTTGGCCAGCCTGGCAAGGGAGGAGCCTCAGCTTAAGCTGAGCCACTGTTCCCTGCAAACATCCATCATCACCTCGGAACTGAGGACGCTGATCTGCTCGACAGCTGACAGCCCCCCAGAACCAAGAGCCCACCCAAAAGAGACAGGGAACCTGACTGGGTTCCACTCAACTGTGGGGACACCATTGTCAACACCTACAGGATGATTCCACTTGAGCCCTTCTTCTTCCTTCCTGGAGGACAATGATTCGGGCAGACCACTTGGCCGAGTGGTCAGTTGTCGGAAACCAGCTGACCAAGTCAAACCAGGTCCCTGAATGGGGGAGCGGGGACTGAGAATAAAGAGAAGACAGACAGGGTGCAGGAGGGAGAACAGATCTCACAACTGTCTCTCCGAGTTTATTTCTTAGGCTCCTTTTTATACATAATCTGTTCCTTTGTGTATCCCAAGATAACATAGTTAAAGTAACATCTTGAAGATCAAAGTACAATCGAAACTCCCTTCATAACTCCTGTTTCTAATCTTAATCTTCTTCCTCCTGGAATTCCTCAGAACCAGCCTTTTCCCTTCTATATGCAAGCAGGCTTCCCAAGATAATCCATGCACTCCTTTGAATTTTGGGAGCTTTAGCTCCCTACAATTCCCCCTTTTTTACTTTATAGTAGACTGTGCCTGTCTTAGGTGGCTTCCTGCGAAACATGGAGCTTACCCGTCATTGGAACATGTATTCCATCATACATGCCCTGTCTTAGGTTGTCCAGTTTCCAAGAAGTCCTTACCCGTCTTTGACTACCAGCCACTATATTGGGGCATTTTTATTTTTTAATTTTATTGCATGTATCTCGGAACCAACATCTCGCACTGCTCGTATTGCGCATTTCAACAGATATGGCAATAAACACAAGATGACTAGCGTGAAACAGGCTAGAACGATAACAGATCCTAATAAATGAGTAAATGGTCCCCAAGTAGGGACTAAACCTTTTAAACCCTTTATAAATTCTTGCACTGTTTGATCAGTATTTATTTGTAGTTCGGGAGCTTCTTTTAAGGCTAAAATGTCTCGATGTAATTGAACTAAATCTAATGACATATTAGCACGATGCCAGATCCCTTGTAAATGATTTTTTGTCTTATCCCAAGGATGGATGGTACTATTATACCTTTTTGGAGTTACACAAATCCATCGATATTGTACATGGCAACGTAAGCGGGAGGACAATTTTAAGGCTTGAACTTCTTCTCCCAAAAAGTTTACTGTTTCATATAGTGCATCTAATTTTTGTTCCATTTTTTCATCAATACTTTCTTGAGATCCCATAGCTAATGAAACATTTATTGTCAGGTCATTAACAAATGTTGCAGTTTGCACAGAGTTGGACAAGGATATGGCAGCAGTGGTGGCTGTAACCACCAAGGTGACAACTGCAAGAATACCTGCCACAACAACAGCCACAGCCCTTTTAGATCTTCCTAATGCCATGTTAATCTCTTGTAAAACCTGTAACCCATATTCATCAAACCAAGGGCCTGTAAGGTTAACAGGAACCATGATAAATGGCGGTTGTCTAAGCACGAGAACAGAAGTGTTAGCAGGAGTAACACAATTAGACAGCTGACAATTATTACAAGATACATTAAATTGACTAGTATTATTATCTACGGTAATATTGAAATTTCCTAACAATAATATATATGGGACATTAACACAGGTTCTAAGGGCATATGAGAATCTTTCTCCTGAACCACTACTGTGTGAATTGGTCCGAGATTCATTAGTCATGCTAATACTCATTGTCACAAGTCCGGCAGCCAGTTTCCAAATATGAGTCTGCCAAGCGCCAGAGCTTGTTTTCCAGAGTCCAGCAGATAAAGCAGTCCCAGTGTCATAAGGCCGAGAGAAGTCCCAAACAGTTTCATTAAATCCTGTTACCCGGTACAAAGTGACATTCTCTTGATGACAACGATGCCACCATACTGAATCTTTTTGCACATGCCTCTTCGAGTGACAAAGTTCAAACGGGATCGTATCATTGTTGCTTACAGCTTCGCCATCAGGAGCCCCAAGCATAACAGCCCCTTCTGTAAGCCAGTCTCAGAATAAGGGACCTTAAGTACAGGAATAAGTTGTCCTTCAGAATTCAGGCCCTTAAATTTCACCGGAGGAGGGTCCACACCTGCTATAACTGTGGGATGTAGAGGATGCAAAAAATCCTCTGGAGTCAGAATTTTACTCGGAGTGTCCATAGCAGGTAGTTGCAGCAGTTTACCGCCTCGTTTCCCACTTATTTGCACAGTAAGTTGCTTAAGTTGGCGCTTAAGCCGATCAATTTCTTTATGAATGTTATCTGGTACTGCGGGTTGGGCAACGCCTCCAATAGCTACAAGTGGAGCTGAATCTTCATCAGGCGAATGATATCTAGCGGCCTCCTCCTCATCATCATCAGTAAAAATGGAGTCGAAAGGAGGGGGAGGCATCAGAAGGCACAACCACAGCAGCCTCAGATTCGTCATACTCATGAACAATTTTTGTTTTAAGTACAGGTGACATTTGTTCTTTAATCTGATCTCTTTCATGCTTAGGGTCTAAAGAATCTCTAATCAAAGTCCAAAGCCCAAAAGTATCTACCGGAACCTTAGTAGGTCCGTGGGCATCATAGTAATCCTGTAACTTTTGACCCACTCTTAACCATGTCTCTAAATCAATTGTCCCTTCCTCAGGAAACCAGGGACAAACTTCTATAAATTGCAAGAACTTCATTAACTGTTGCTGACGTACTTTAGCTCCTCTAACTCTAAGCATATTCTTAAGCATATGTACAAATAGCAGTCGACTATTTCCTTGGCCCATTGTATCTTCCCTTTCAGTTTCTATATTACAAAAACTCCTGCGTACTCACCTTCACCGCCCGTGTCTTTGGCCAATCTCGAGTGCACTCGTCTTGCGGTGGGTCCTTGCTATTTTCCCCCGTTTTCAGGTCCCTGTTCGGGCGCCGCTTGTCAGAAACCAGCCGACCAAGTCAAACCAGGTCCCTGAATGGGGGAGCGGGGACTGAGAAAAAAGAGAAGACAGACAGGGTGCAGGAGGGAGAACAGATCTCACAACCGTCTCTCCGAGTTTATTTCTTAGGCTCCTTTTTATACATAATCTGTTCCTTTGTGTATCCCAAGATAACGTAGTTAAAGTAACATCTTGAAGATCAAGGTACAATGGAAACTCCCGATACTCCCTTCGTAACTCCTGTTTCTAATCTTAATCTTCTTCCTCCTGGAATTCCTCAGAACCAGCCTTTTCCCTTTTATATGCAAGCAGGCCTCCCGAGATAATCCATGCACTCCTTTGAATTTGGGGAGCTTTAGCTCCCTACAGTCAGTCGAGACAGCGGGACACTCTGAGCTTCCTGCTGCCCTTCCTGGCAAGGGCCTCAGAGAACACTTTACCTTGGCAGGAGTTTAAAAAAAGAGAGAAATAAAGGATCTTTGACCATTATTATGCAGTGCCTAGTGCACATAAATTTATCACTTGGCAAAAACAAGCTGTCCCATCATAAATCACAGTGCGATGGGCACATAAATTAAGAAAGTGATTTCGGCCTAGCTGTGCATGCAAGCCACAGCCCTGGTGGGTGAGTCGGAAAGGTGACAACCCACTTCTTAGGCCCACTGTCCTACTCTCCTCTTCATCCATCTCTCAAGTCTCAGCCCCCAAATGCTTTTCTAATTTTTATTTATTTTATTACAAAGGCACAGGATTCGTACCAGCAGGAACACGGAAACTATGATGGATGTTTAAAACAGAGGGTGTTAAAGCAGGGACTTGGTTATGCAGGCTACAGAAAGGCTGAGAAACCAAGCAAGGGACAGCGAGGTGACCCAGAGATTAACCACAGCAAGAAGCTGCTGCCCCGGCCCCAAGGTGGGAGGACAAAGAGAGAAGATGGTGTTTTTCAGGTCCAGGATCTGGGGTCACCCAGAAGAAACTGAACCACAGGAAGGCTGCCTGGTGACACTGGAGCCACAAGAGAGACACGGCCACTGCTCAAGGCCCTGCCCAAGGGGCAGACATAAGGGAAACACCCAGGCTTCTCCCTTCCTCCTGCCTTCCGGCCTCCCATCCGGGCCTCCCATCCGGGCCTCCCATCCAGGCCTCCCATCCGGGCGGGCCTCCCACTGACTGAGTCCAGCGACTTGGGCAGCTGGGAACATGCTGGCTGCGGGAGCCAGTCTGCTGGTAAAGCCTTCCAGAATGGGAGAGGAGGGTGGATCCAGGGGCGAACAGGCCCAGGACCAGCACAGGGAGTCATTGCAAAGCATCGGCCCCTGGACACACACACAGTGACTTCATTTTCTCCCTTCCTTCTTCTTCTTTCCTTTCTCTAACTGGATCAAAAGCTGATAGAAGCCAAATTGATGGCAAAAATTTTTCATTCATTTGTTAAGCAGATATTTACTAAAAATCTACCACATGCTGGACATTCTTCTACGCCCTAGGGTCCCGGGAACTTGCATTCCAAGATAATCCCAGAATGGTGATATATAAAGGAAATAAAACAGTAATGAGCATTGAGAATGAGTTAGGCAAAGAATTCCTCTCTGAGCAGGTGACATGCTAGTTAAGAGTAGAGTGATGAAAAGAAATCACCTGTCCAGAGAGAAGTTCAAGGCATATTCCAGACACTGGGCACCTCAGGTGCAAAGGCCCTGAGGTGAACACCAGGACATTTGTTACGAAATCTTGTCCAGGCCTGTGCACACTCTAAGCTCACATCTAATTCAAAGTTCTCTTGGAGAGGAAGCTAGATTTGAGGCTCAAAGGACCGCAAAGCAGGCCTGTCCCTCCTCGAATCCCCTGACCCCTCGGGCCCTTTGTCCTCTGGAGGTAACTTCCTTCCAGAGTCTCTTGCCCCTCTTCCTTCAAACAGAATAGCAAAACCCTCCCAAGTATATTAATTAAATGCAAATAGAGTGTGGGTTTTAGAGTTGTAGTGTTAGAGGACATACGACTCCACTGGACAAGACAGCTTGTGACACATTGAGTGGGCAGGAAGGAGGCCTCAAGCCAGGACAAACCCCAGACATCATTTATGTCCTTGGATCTCCCATCAAAAATGTTCATGGTTGTTTTCTCTGGATGGTAGAATTAGGGTGAATTTCCTTTTTACTCTTCTATAGTTCTAATTTGTCTATAAAGTTCACATATTACTAAGAGTGTGGCCCTGGGTTCAAATCCCAGCTCTGCCATTACCCAGAAATGTTCCCTGGGGCACAGGTGTGTAAACTCTCTAAGCCTCATTTCCCCACCCGTCTGAAGGGCATATGCTAATGGTACTTGCTCCAACTGTTGAGTAAATTAAAAAGAAAAACCACGAAAAGTACTTTGCGTAGTACCGCAAATAGTGTTTTTCTTAAACGTAAATTACGTTAATCTCATTGTAGAAAGCTCAAAAGTGAGTCTACATAGCTAACTTTTACAGTGTTCACGATTTTGTGGCACCACCAAGTAACATCACAAGGGACACAGGAAAAGTATAAAGCCGAGGAAAGACGTCATGCCACAGGTCAACCAGAAGGAACTGGAAATCACATGGAGGCGAATGAGTGACAAGCATGAGACATAAAGGGACTTCGTGCGTCAATGTCAAAGATACCGGCCAACACTCTTGACCAAAGCTGAAAGCTTTCAACTCGAAGAGTTGCTGTGCAGAGGGTGCCTGACCCAGCTCCGCACCAGGAGAGCAGGCTGCACCCAGAATCCCAAGGGCCTCCAGGGGTGATAAAGAACCTGCGAAAAGGCCTTTGTCAAACACCTCACCTGTTGCAGCCCACACTTCTTATTTCTGGCAGTTTTACCCCCTCTGATGGGGAAACTGTGAATTCTGTTTACATTGAGGAGACGGGGGACAGGGCCTAGGATGATGGTTATAATAACAGTTGATTCTAGTGATAAAACGAATGAGAGTGACACATACACAGTCTTCATCTAAGCCAAGAATTTCACATGCTCACTTGATCCACATGATAACTCTATGAGGCAGGTACTATTATTATCCCTGTTTCACTGATGGGGAAACTGAGGCTCAAAGGTAGCTTATCCAACGTTACTCGTCTGGTTAACGGCTGAGCTGGCTCCACTATAGTCAGAGCCCTGTCACTTGGGGGCCCTGTCTCTATTTGCTGCCTTGACATCCCACCATGGAGGTGAGTCCCAAGTTACCTGATAATTCAAGACATGGACACCTCCACCCCCCACAACACACAGGTACTTCTAGTCACCTGGGGACAGAGGGAGAAAAAGAGGGAGATTTATCTGAATTGGAATTGCCAATAGACACTGAGAAAGCTAGGGGCCCTGGGTAATATCCTGCAGGCACTGGAATGGACCATCCATTATGAAACCGATGCCAGGTGTCAAGGACTAATATAAGACTGGCTCACGACACCCCCTGCTGGAAGCAGCCAGATGCTGCCGAGGAAAGAATTTGAGTATTTATACCCAAGAAAGAATAACTTTGTCCAGTTCCCAGCTAGATGGCCCCATTAGCTAATTTTCTACCTCATTAAAATGAAAGTTGTCATAATTTGACTAGAGCTGGTCTGACTTTAATCGGTCACTACCGCCTGATTTGATTTGCTAAGCAAAATAACAGCAGAGGCTACTCCAGGGACAGATGCATCAAGGAGGCCCATCACCGCATAGTGTATTATTGCAGGACATGCGGATGTCCAGGTGTGAGGACTTTGTTGGAGAATTAGATACACTTAAGCACCGGAATTCCGTGCCTCTGTTGAAATGGTGCATAACTCTATTGACTTGGGGAAATGTTCATAACACATTGCTAAGAAATAAAAATGAATTCTACAGCAGAATGTATGGTATATTGCAAACTTTTTGCCAAAAAAAAAGGTGTGTTTTTATGTATGTATGCATAGAAAAATGTAGAAGGATACATGCTTATAGTTTGGTTTTCTCTGAAAGAGGCATCATGAATACCCTTTCCCTTTTTTGGCTCTCCGATGCATTCTTTTTTTCTATAAATAGAAAAATAGGTTATATATATAAAATGATAAGTGACATAGATTATGTATATAAAATGATAAGTGACTCTTTGGTATTGAAGAGGGATTGCAGGAGGAGTGCTGGACCTACCAAAGGGAATGTCATCCAAGATTTTGCAAAATTCTTTGTTCTGGGCAGTTTGATTGTTCACATTTATTCAGCTCCAGGTAGGTCAAGATCTAGAATCAGAGTCCCATGTGGGCTGGCCATCTTACCAAAGTCACACCCAACCTGCTGTCTCATAAACGCTCGACTTCCCCTAAATTGGTAGAAACCAAGAAAGAGTGGGGGTGGGCCAGTGTGACTCCTCCCCATCCTGGGAGAGAAACATCACACACCCACATGCATGCACACACACGTACGTACATGCACACCCACATGCACACATGCCTGAACAAGTGGGCCATGTGCCACCTTCTGCCCTAAAGGCCAGGGATGCAGCCCCACAACAATCCACTTTGTACCAGTGTCTGGCACACCACAGGCACATAGTAAGAACTGAAAATATGGATTTAATTTAATAAAAAGATAGACTGGAGTAAACACCCGAACAAGTGGAATGCAGGGACTGAATGGAATGACATGGAAAGGAATGCGTAGAATGAAGCAAAGTGGACTGGCTCGAATAAATGAGTGGGATGATAGAATCTAATGCATTAACTAGAGTGAACAAATAAAATAGATTAAAACGAATGAATGAGATATAGTAAATGAGTGGGAGGAGATGGGGTAAAGTAAAATAATGAGCTAACGAATGAATCGAATGAATAAAATAAGACATGGTTGTTGACCTTGAGGGGATTCGCATCTGGGGGTGGGGGTGGGGAAGGAGACATGTAAGCCAAGGATCACAGGAGTGTTTGACTAGTGTCTGACAACTAAGAGGCCACTTAGGGAATAAAGGGCATTTAATTGTAAAGAGTCTCATTTAACCATCACAGCGGCTGGTTCTGTGAGGCAGGCTCCTTCACCAGTTCTATCATGCAAATTAAAAAATGGAGACTGAGAAAGCTTTAGTCAATGTTACTCCCTCACCCCTCGACCCCCAAAAAGTGGTTCCGGGTCAGGCTCTAGGAAGCAGACTCTGATGGATCTTTGCAGCACCAGGTGTTTCAGCAGGACCCACGCCGGTGGAAAGAAGAGATAGGAGACTGGGCCGGGCAGAGGGGAACATTGGCAGGGATGCAGTCTCAACGAAGGCCTCGGCTGACCCACCGGGAGATCTGAAGCTGGGACGGTCCTTCAGAAATGTCCTGCGTTAAGGGATGCCCTCTCCATTGACCAGTCATGGGATACAAGCTCTTCTATTCTCCCATAGTTTTGGAGGTTAGAAGTCTGAAATCAAGGTTAGTTCCTTCTGAGGGCTACGAGAGAGAATCTATTCCATGCCTCTCTCTCAGCTTCTGGGATGGCTAGCCATTCTTTGTGTTCCTAAGGTCTGTAGACATATTACTCCAATTTCTGCCTCTGTCTTCACATGGCCTTCCCCCTGTGGGTCTGTGTCTCTTCTCTTATAAGGACACTAATATTAAATCAGGGGGCCACCCTATTCCAGTGCGACCTCATGTTAACTAATAACACAACAACCCAATTTCCAAATAAGCCACCTTCACACGTACTGGGGATCAGAACTTCAAAATATCTGATGTTTTTCTGGCCGGTGAGGAGAGGGGAAGAGGGTAGACCCAACTTAACTTATAATATCAGCCAAAGAATTTTCCAGAGGGCTGATAGCCGAGGGCTGTATGCTGCCAGCAGTGCTCCCGGTAGCCGAGGGACTAAGGCCTTTTGTCATGAAGGGGGTGTCAGAGCTGATAGTGTAGAAACCAAGGCTCAGGGGGTTTCAATCAAATCATTTTGCCAGGGTTGTGGCGCTAACAAGGCATCAGGCAAGGACTTGAACTTTGTGCTCAGGCATGTGCTAAAGAGCTGAAACTTGATCCTGTGGTCAAGAGGAAGCTCTTGAAGAAATTTAAGCCAGAAATTGATCAAATCTGCTTCCCAGAAAAGCAATCCTGACCACTCTGTGGAGAATGGACAAGAGTGTGGTGGCAGAAGGCAGGGAGGGTCAGCTAGGAGGATGGGATCCCAGCAGTAGTGGCAGAGTAGTGGCCCCAAAGGTGTCCACAGTCTGACCCCATGAACCAGTGGGTATGTGCCTTTGCACGGCAAAGGGGATTTTGCAGATGGGATTCAGTTAAGGATCTTGAAATGGGGGAGATTATTCTAGATATCTGGGTGAGCCCAATATAATCATAAGGATTCTTATAAGAGGGAGGCAGGAGGGTCAGAGTCAGAAGGAGATGTGACTGTGAAAGGAAAGAGAGAGAGAGAGATTGAGAGAGAGATTTGAAGATGCTATGTTGCTGGCTTTGAAGATGAAGGAAGGGACCATGAGCCAAAGAATGTGGGTAAGTTTTAGAAACCTAAAAAGGCAAAGAAATAGATCTTTTGCAGAGCCTCCAGAAGGAAACCAGCAGAGCTGACACTTGATTTTAGCCCCGTGAGATCCTTTTCAGGTTTGTAACCTCCAGAACTGTAAGATAATAAATTCGTGCTATTTTAAGCCATTACCTTTGTATAATTTGTCACAGCAACAATAAGAAAATAATATACAACTAAGGAAGAAAAGATGGGGTTACGGAGGAGGTGGGCTTGGAGATACTCATATAGTAGTATCATGTCACTTTCCTCCAGTAGTACTCACTCTGCGTACTTCTTACCTTGACTTACAGGGCCCACAGACCTGGCTCCATCCTCCTCCAGCTCATCACCCACAGCTCTTCCCCTCTTCCCCACCCTTCCCAGCCCCACTGGACTTGCTGTCCCTCAAACACATCAAACTCATCCCTGGACCAAGCCTTTTCACTGTTATTCCCTCCACCTAGACAGCTAATCTTCCAATATAGAAAAAAAGTTTGCATGTCTGTCCCCTTATCTTTTAGGTTTCAGGTCAAATGTCACTTCCAGAGAGAGAGAGAGAGAGAGAGAGAGAGAGAGTGTGTGAGAGAGATTCCCATCCACTCTGGGTAAAGTAGCCACTTTCATTGTCCTATGTTAATTCTTTCTGCAGCACCTATCATGCTCACATTTTCTTGTTTATTTTATTTCCTGTCTCTTGCTCAGGAAGGTCAACTGAATCTTGTGCACTGATGACTGCGTAAGGGTCTAAAATAGAACCTGCATTACAGTAGGCATTCAAATATTTATGGATGTATAGATGGATGGATGGATGGATGGATGGATGGATGGATGGATGGATGGATGGATGGATGGATGGATAGATGAAAGGAAGGAAGACTGGTAGATGGAAGAAAAGATAAAAGGATGAATGGTGAAAGAAATAGATGGATAAATGGATGGAGAGATGGAAAGAAAGATGGAAGCACAGGTAGATGGTTGGATGGAAGGATGAAGGATGGAAGGAAAGATGGAAAGGTTGATGGAGGAAGGATAGATGGTTGGAAGGATGAGGAAATGGAATTATGGATGGATGAATGGATTGGTGGGAGGATGAAAAATGGTTAGATGGAAGGATGTTTGAGTGGATGAAAGGATGGGTGGATGGAAGGATAGAAAGATTGTCTGATGGAGAGATGAATAGAATGATGAAAGAATGAATGGATAGGTGAGTGGAAGTATAAGTGGATAGAAGGAAAGACAGAAGGATAAATGGACAGAATGATTGGTTGGTAAATGGAGGATGAGCAGATGGATGAAAGGAAGGATAAATGTAAAATTCCCTGAGAGGAGGGTACCAGACTAAGCTGGATAGATATTGCTCATGCTAAACACATCCCATCTGTGTTTGAAGGGACCTGGCAGCTCTACATCTTTCCAACGAGGACTTTTGTTGCCAAGTGACAGAAGTCAGCAGGCTGTTTGTGCCTCTAATCTTTGGAACCAGAACTCCATAATCGTCTTAACTCATCATCAAATATCTATATTTAATGAACTCTCCACCTGATGCTGGACTCCCCACGCCCAGCTATTGATTTAGCGGCTTTATCACAGGGCTTGATAATCCCAGTTCGAAGCATTAGCATTAACTTCTCCCATCACCAGTGGGGTCCCTCTGTGCTCTGGCATCCTTCCAAAAAAAAAAGACTTGATCACATCACTTAACTGCTTAAAGCCTTCAGGGAGCAATCTGTAGCTCACAGAACAGATGCAAATTCCAGGGTACTCAAAGTCCTTTACATCCTGGCCCTCGCCTAACTCACCAGCCTTGTTTACCATCCTTATCCCGTCACTTAAATGCCCTGAGTTGCCATCATACGGAATTCCTCCCTATTCTAAGAAAATATCCTGCTCCCCCAGACCTCCAAGAGGTCATACATGCTGTTCTCTTGACCTAGTACACTGTTTAGCTCTTCTTTCCATCTAGGGAAAGTTTCTCATTCTTGAAGCTCAATTGTCATGGCGTGAAGTTCCATTGGTCCCTCAGAGATAGTAGCTTCACAACTGGAGCCATCATCACATCCTGTCCAAAGCTGGTTCTTCTGTATTGTCCAGATCTTAAAAGGATCCACCCTATTCCCCAGACAAGAGACCGAGGAGGAATCCAGGACGCTGCCCTCTCCCTCATCCTTCACACCCCATCCGATGCCAAGTGTAACTCCTGCTCCTGCAATTTTCAAGCTTCCCAGGCCTCTCTCCCACGCTCTCTCACTACCGGCTCCCAGCCCTCTTCCCTCTCGCATCGATGAGGCCAAAGCCCCCACACTCACTGTCCCATCTCCATCCTTGCTCCCTCCACTCACCTCCACTTCAGCCAGCCAGACCTCAATAGAGCATAACCTCTGCTCTAGTAGGCTTTCGCTACCCTTAGAATAAAATTCCAAATCCTCTCCTCACCTTCCTAAGGTTTCCTGGTCTACCTCTCCAGAGGTAGAACCAACCTCTGAAGCTCATGACTACCTCTCCAGCCTATGTTAGATAACACTGTGTGGGTCAACGCAAAACACTCTTGCAGGCTATGTTCTGCCTGAGAGAGCAGTCAAGGTCAAAGCCTGACCATTACATTTTATAGCAATATAAGGACTCCATTAAGGTAGGTCACAGGGCAACATAATGGCAGAGTGCATATTTGTGGGCAAGTTCTTGGACCCTTCAAACCTCAATGTCCTCATCTGTAAAAGGGACAATAACCTGTCTCGCTTCGGGTTGTTGGGAGGATCACAGTGCCCGGCCTCTGAGGGCTCAGTAGGTGTGAGTCATCTCTGCTGCTGCTGCTGCCGTTTCTGACAAGGTATTCTCACCTTGGGTCTGTCTCCCTTCGTCAAAACCCGTTCATATTGGTCAACATCGGCAGCTAAAGATGAACGTTTGTGTAGCATTGACGGTTTTCTTATTCTGGAACTCATATGGTTGAGTCATAACATCGATCCAGGAAAGGCCAAGCCCTATTGAGTCCTCCAAACCCTAAGAAGCTGCATTCAGAAGACTGCGTCCTGTAATACCACGGCAGTCATAAAATAGTTGTATTAGTGATGTGCTCTCTCTTGAAACTGTTTTTGACTCATGTATTAGCCCATGTTGTTTCAACTTGTGGTTTTTCAATTTTACTAAGGTCAAGTTTTAAAAATTATATTTATGTGAAAAGCAAAATGTAAAAAATAAGTGAAGTTTCTATTAAAAGTAAAAAAAGAAAAAATAGCTTTCACCTTGTGAGCTTCTGAAACTCACAAAGCCATATCTCATTGGTGGTGTCCTTGTACTGAAGGTTAACCTCATTCTAGTAACGGTGAAATGGTCTCATGCGCCATTAACTGCCTTGTGGAGGCGTGAATTGTCCTAAGGCACCATTTTTGCCAAGGGACTGATGGCCTGAGAAGGGAAATCAGAGGCTGGAGGATGTAATGTCCCATAAAACACAAGTTTCATGACCACTGAGAAGATGAAGCTTCTGTGCGCCTCATTGTTCATTTCAAGTGACCTCGGGGGACACTTTTCAGTCTCCAGGTGAAAGCTGATGATTTGGAGGGTGATAACAAGCAAATGCCTTTCAAATGGTCTAGAAAGTAAGCTCGCCCTGGTCCCAATGCCTTAACTAAAAAAAAAAATTCTCTCCCCTTTGAGGCATCTGATGAGAACTAAGTATAATTAAAGAGGTAACAGGGGCAGAGAGATAAAACAGCTATTAGAGGGACAGAATTTTTCCAACTGAGCTGTGGGATCAATTAAATCCCTGCGCTGAGATATCAAATCATTAGCACCTCCCTAATCCAGGGGCAGCTCAGCCCTGCCAGGGAGCATGGAGGAGGGGCACGAACACCTAAGAGTTGGTGCTGATACAGGGCCCAGTCAGGGCGTGCGAATGGGGCAGGCAGGTCCCTGGGTCAAAGAGGAAGGCAGCAGGAAACAAAAGCAATCGTCTGTCTCTGCCCTGGTGGACTCTAGGTGAGGTCAACTGAGCAATCTTAGTGAGCCAAATGCACTTTGAGGCCAGATCTTTCCCCACTCTTTTGAGCGTTAAGGGTTGTCAGACTGCACCAATCTGAGATGGCTTCAGGCCCCCAATTTCTACCCCTCTGCCTTCTCATGGGGGTGGTTGTGTAAATTAAACTCCTGGGTTCACTCACCAGCTGCAAAATCTTGAAAGTGGTACCAAGTCTCTCTGGGCCGTCATTTCCTCATCTGTAAAATGGGGCAAATAATAAGCCCACCTCCCAGGACAGCTGTGGGAATCAAATGAATGCTCCAGCAAAGTTCCAGGTCTTGGGAGGAGCTCGTCAGGTATCGCCTCTCATCCTTAGCCTTTCATCTGAATGGTGGATGTGTTTTAACTTCTTTAAACCCACAGTGGGTGGGATAACTTGGTGGTTAGAGATGACTCTTTAGAGTTGTTCTTCCAAAAGAGGCTGGGTTTCCTCCCAACCTGAGCAGTTTCTACATCTACTCAAGCCGAAATGTGGCCAAGGCGTACCAGACTAGCCATGCAGGTTGTTCAAGTACTGAAATCTTTCCATACCAATTAGCAAACAACCCCCCACCGACGAGCCCTCTCTGACGATTCCCCACGATCTGGCAGCTTACAAGTTCACTTTGGACAGTAGAGTCCTCTGGGATCTTACTGCTCAAATCCATTCAGATTGATCAGTGTCATGCTATAGAGGCCCTGCATTGGGCTCGCTGACAGGTGTGAGAGCTTCACCATCCCGTATCTATATAGTGGAAGAAGTTGGGGCACCCAAAGGGGAGCTAACCAGCTCAAGGTCACTCTACCAGTGAGTGGTAGAGCCAGAGCTGCCAGATCCCTGGAGACAAGGTGGGAGCATGCCGGGTGTTTGGGGACATGTTGAATGCCTCCCACTCTTTGCCTCACCTCTGTGCTGACACCACCTGCGTTTGAATCCTGACTCTGCTACTTACAAGCTGTGTTACCACAGGCATGTAACTTATGTCCTTTGGCTTCAGTTTCTTTATTTGTAACATAACAAAACAAAAACACAGCTTTAAGACCTGAGTACTATTGATGTTTGAACCAGATAGGTCTTGTGGCGGGGGCTGCTCTTTGCATTGTAGGATGTTTAGCAGCATTCCTGGCCTTGAATCACTAGATATCAGTGGCACATGGTCCCCTTGGTCAGAACCATCAAAAATGTCTTATGCCTTATATCCCCTTAGGGGCAAAATCATCCCAGTTGAGAATTCCTAATATATTAAGGTCGCTCTGAGGGTTAGTGATTTACAGAGAGGGCTTGACATAGTTAGCCACTGTCATTACCTGGCTGATCAGGTAGGATTGGGTTTGCCTGCAAGTAACAGTGACCCAAAATGACAATGACTTAATCCAAACAGCAGCTTGGTTTACTTTCACCTAAAAGGCCAAACGTTAGCAGTTCGGGGATACATAGTGGCTCTGCTCTCCTCCGCCATCCCTAATATTTGACCTCAGGGCCCAAGGTGACAGCTGCGGATAACAGTATGGAGAAAGGGATAAGAGAGAAAGAGAGGGGCAGAGGGCATATGCCTCCCAGTCGTCCCCAGATGCTACCATGTTGACCCTCTACTAACAACCCATTGTCCAGAGCTTCGTCACATGGCCACGCCCACCTGCAAGAGAGGCTGAGAAATGTGGTCTTTATTCTGCATGGCCACGTGCCCAGCTGATATTATACTCCTGTGGAAGAAGAGAGAATTGACTATACTAAGTCATAGAATCTCCTGGACCTGCCCTTGCCAGGAAGCTGATTAAAGCGAAAGGCTGTCAGCCACCAGGGTGGCCATGAGGGTGATATAATCCTTGGAGCATCTAGTCCATTACTTTTAATAAATCACTAGAAAAGAAATATTAGCGAAGCACACGTGAAATAAAAGCACGGGCTATTCATCTTCGAAAAGAAATCCTGAGAAATGCTGTGAGGCCGGTGCCTTTTATAATTAATGCCCTCCCCGCACCCCCATCTGCCCTCCATGTTCTATGTGAATTTGCGATGAGAGGAAAGGAACGTAGGACACTGGGCCAGGAATCTGGGGGACTCTGCTTTCGATCATGCCACCCAGATCAAGTTACTGCACCCTCTAGGCCTCAGTTTTCTTACCTGTAAACGGGGCCAATACTGGAGTCTCAAACATCAAAGTGAAAAATATTTGTGTGTGTGCATTTTGTAAACTCTATAGCAGCACTGTCCAATAAAACCATCTGTGATAATGGAATGTTCTAGATCTGCATTTCCCAATATGGCGACCACCCACCACTAAATGCGGCTGCTGAGCATTCGAAATTGCTGGTGCAACAGAGAAACTGAAACTGAAGTTTTTTAGTTGCATTTATTGGACGACGAGGCTCCGGAGCATTTGCTGCATGTGATGGAGTGGTCGATGCTGCTTCCTCTCAAAGACGTCTTCAGATCTTCCAGGTCCCTCATGTTCTTTCCCTCTTCCCCTTATTCGAGCCCAAAAAACACGACTCCATGAAACCCATTACAAAAGCAAAAAAGAGAAAATGAGTGCTGGTGAAGACATGGAGAAAATGGGACCCTGTGCACTGCTAGAAATAATGTAAAATGTTGCAGTTGTTATGGAAATAATATAGATGTTCCTCAAAAAAAATAAATAAAACTAGAATTGCAGTGTGTCCTGGCAATTCTATTTCTGGATGTATATCCAAAAGAACAGAAAGCAAGAACGCAAACCGATATTTGCACACCCATGTGCATAGCGGTCATATTCACGATAGCCAAAAGGTAGAAGCAACCCAAGTGCCCACTGATGGGGGAATGGATAAACAAAGTGTAGTCTACATATACAATAGAATATTACGTGGTCGTTAAAAAGGAAAAAATTCTAACACATGCTACAACATGGACAGACCTTGAGGACATCATGCTGAGTGAAATAGGCCAGTCAAAAAAGACAAATACTGTATGATTTCACTCACATCAGGTACTTAGAGTAGTCAAATTCATAGAGACAGAAAGTAGAATGGTGATTAGATATATAAAAATCTATATATCTACAGAAAGTAGATAGAACAAGAATTACAGACTCTAAGAGTGCCAGAGGCTGGAGGGAACGGGAAATGGGGCGTTATCATTTAATGGAGACAGACTTTCAGTTTTTCAAGTGAAAAAAAGCCTGGAGATGGCTGGTGGTGATAGTAGCACAAAATGTGAATGTACTTAATGTTACGAATTGTACACTTAACATGGTTAAAATAATAAATTTTATGTTATGCGTACTTTTATTTATATAACTTATAATTAGATATATTTATTTGTATAGTTTATTATTTTTTTAAAGTACCCCCAAAGGACTCTGAAACTCATCTGCACTATGAAAAAATGTCAGGTAACAGACTAAGTGGGAGACCCCTCCTGGGTCCAAGGATGTCGTAGCCTCCAGCACGAATGGTAGAATCCAGATGTCTGAGGAAGATTTAGGGGGCACTAGGACCTTTGAGCTCCCTTGAAACCTTTTGCCTGGAAGAGCAGCCCTTCAGGATGGTGTCTTCTGCCACGTGGAGCCCGGGGAGCTAAAAACAGACCAACCACTTCCAGAAAATGTGACCTTTTCTGTCTATTCCTTGGTGCTATCAAAACTATAATATGGGTCTCAATGTTAACAGAAAATGTAAAAATAAAACAATGTTAAAATAAAAGGTGCCTCAGTCTTCAGGGTGATCTTGCCTAGGAATGATGCTGGTCTGGAGATACAGCTGCTTCAGAGGCCACAAATATGGACCACATCTGAATCTGACGCTCAGACAGTTTTGTTTGGAATGTCAGGTATTTGAATTTTCTTTTTAATTAGCTGCTAACAATTTTAAATGGCAAAGATCTATATAAAAATCTATATTTCCAGCTTCTCGTGAGCAAACAGGACAATCTGGCAGTGTGGAGCCACGTAGCAGCAATCAGCTGTTCCTGAGTGTTGGGTGATCCCTTCAGATGAGGCTCAGTTCACCATGATCTCCACCACTTCCTATTGTCTCTCAATCCCACCCAGCCAATCTGGGTTTATGACCAGCTCCTTCTCCACTGGTGAGGTTTTGCCATCTCTATGAGACAGAACAAGAATTACAGACTTTAAGAATGCCTTATACAGACAGGAAATTTATAGACGTTTACAGATAATTCAGGTGAAGTCCATTTTATAGATGGGTAAACTGAGGCCCAAGAAAATAAACTACTTGCCCAGGATTTTTGAGTCATCGATGAGGTGCATTGGAATGAGATGTTAGGTCTCTGGGATCCCATTTCTATTTTCTAGCTGTTCTCCTGGCCTTAAAACACACACGTGTACAAACGCACACGCACACATGCACATATCCCACTACCCTTGCCAACAACAATGACAGTGGTGGATGTTTTACTGATTGCTTGTTACTAACCCAGGAGGCAACCAGCAGGCCATGCCAATAACCTTGCTATGTTGGAGACATTACTACTTTCCCATTGGGATGGTGAGATGACGGAGGCTTCGCCAAGAAGTGAAGCATCCTGCCTGAAGTCACACCACTTGGAGGAGGCTGAGCTGTGGCTTCTCTGTGGGGCTGTCCAATTATCCAGTGCTTAACCACAATTGCAAATTCTATCCCATTAAGCGACAGTTACCATCTCACCCTCTAAAAATTGCATCAACCCCAGGCATTTAATAACTGTGAGCCAGAAAGACAATCAGGCTTGATGATATTACACTCAAACGGAAATCTGGCTTCTCCACATACACAAGGATCAGAATTAGGCTGTGGGAATCTGTTCAATTGCCTCATTATAGTGTTGTCATCATCAATGGATTCTATAACTAATAGCTCACATTCGGCCCAAAGCAATAGTGAGTCTTCCGTGTAATTTCTGATAGTTTAAGTGCCCCCATTGACATAATGGAATGTATTTTTCTTTCTAAATACGTTTGCAAATGGTTATTTCTCAAATCAATACATCATGAATAGGAAAAGCCAGAGTCATGGAGAGCCTCACTGAACACTTTCTGCATGAACTGAATAGATCAATTCTATTGAACCAGCTTCAGAGGAACAGAGGACCTAAAAGTCATAGAGTCCTTGAACTTGGCTTTAAATTCCTACTCTGGTCTTTTGAAGCTGTGTGACCCTGGGCCAGGCACTTGACCTCTCTGGGCCTTGGCGTTTTCACCTATAAGACTGGATTGACACACCCAAATCAGAGGCCTGCCGAATAAAATAAGAGTGAAGCGCATGGTGGGAGTTTGTACATTAGAATGAGTTATGCAGATGTCCTCTGCTATTCATCTTTTGTCAAGAACTAAGAGCATGCTGGCAATATTTGACAATTTGGACCTCCTGGGTTTTAATCTATGTTTATTCTGTCTCAAGTTCAAATGCTTTTCCTTAAATAATTAATTTCTTTTCCGACTGTCATCTTCAAAGCCCTCGACACCTGCAGTTGGAGTAAGGTGATGCAACCGAAAGCACTTAAACTCTTACTATGGAGAAATTAAAGAGAGGACAGGCTGGACACTGGGGTTCAAGCCTTAAGGACATGCTGCTCCTCTGCCTTTTAGCCCCCTCGGCCTACTGTGCCATTGGAGCTGGAACCCTGACACACCTGAGCCAGGGCAGCGGGGCTCTGGCTGAGATGTCAGCATGCCCACCTCGCCAGAGGCTTCCATCCTTTACCATTTACATTCTCGGCCACCAGAGAGGGCCCTGCCCAAGAACACTCTGTGAAGTCATGTGCTTTGTTGTGGTGGGGGCCACAAAGTGCACCAGGATGACACAACAATCGGGAACAAAAAGAGGCCTGGAGAATTTCTCTGGCATGTGACTCCAAGGTGACAAAGGATATCCTGGTGTGCCAGAAAGAGAAGGGATCCTTTGGACGAGATGGCTGTCCTGGTCTTCCTAGCCCCCAAAGCCCACTGCTGTGTTTATTTTTATACTTGGAGCATGCACTCTACATAAGGGTGTTTTTGATCCACCAGAGCTGTATTTTCTATGGCGATTATAAAGCCTAGGTCCCAGGGTGTTCCAGAAAGCCCCTCCAGGCAGATGGTGTCACTTCTGCTATCTTTTCAGCCACAGAAATCAGAAGTTCTCTGCATCTGGCCGTCGTCCTTTCCTTTAGTCATAAAAAAAAAAATGAATTTACCTTTTAGATCACAAAAAAATATATTTGCAAGTTAATTTTGCTACATTACATTTACAAGAATGTGTAGCAGGGTGTTTAAGGGCATGGACTTGGGTGTTAGACTCATAGCTCTCTCCTCACTGCTGTGTGACCTTGGACAGGTTGAGTAACCTCTCTGAGCTTCTGTTTCTTCATCTATAAAAAGGCAATATGAATAGCTCTTTTCTCAAAGTTATTGGGAGGGCTAACTGAGGTGACGATGAAAAGCATGCAGCAAGCCTTCAAGTATTTACTCTGAAAGGTGTTGAAAAGGGTCTGGAAATATGTAGAACAATGGAAATAGTGATTTTTTTGTTGAAAGGAGAGTGTACATTTGGATTTTTTTACATAGACATAAATGTACAAATACATGAAAACCACCTATGATCATTCAGAAAATGTGGAAATTTTAGAAAATGTGGAAAATTCTTTGGCAGAAAATAAATCTTATTTTCTGTAATCCCAGCACCATATCCCCAAGGGAGAGATGATAGGTTATTAATAAATATTCTGATCATTAGCCAGGTAAGCCTACACGTGATGCAGACAAAGGAGCACAAAACATCCTTTCCTTTGGGTTCTGGTCAGAGTTTCCCAGCAAAGCCCCCAGGAAGTCGGAAGTCAGGAAAGTAAATTCCCACTCCATTCAATTCCTCTATTTACTCATTTGCCAATGCTTACTGTCTGCCCCTTCCATGCCAGCCTTTATGCCAGGAGCATAAATGACAAACTTCCAGCTCTGGCCCAACTTCACACTCTGCAATCGAGCTAGATTCTAGCCCACTGCCTCAGCCCCAGGCCAGCCCTGCTTCCACAACACAGCACTGCCAGCCAGAGTCTCAGTCTTCCACTCTGGCGGCAGTGACCAGACCACCACTCCACTTCACCACCGTTTGTTTGTCCAGATTGCTCTAAACACATAGCTATTATTCCCATCTACCCTTCCTGTTTATTTTGCTAAGAAGAGGGATAAGTAGAAAGCCAAAATTTCTGCTGACAGCAAAATCAGTCAAATAAACATTTTCTTTTAGTATAACAAATGGTTTTGGGTTTCATCAAAGAACAAAGCTTCTGCACTTAAAAAAAAAATCAGGTCAATTATTCTATTGCTTTTAGCTTCTCAGTCTGGTCTGATTTAATACTTACTTTAGAATAATGAAGACCTATAGGACATCACACTTTCCTGATGACCTTCTTGCTCTCCTCTAAGGAAAATCACTGCCCTAGATTTTCAAAATCTTCATGATGGCAGAATATATTTGGAGCAAACAGTTTTTAAAAGGTGTGAAAGCGAAGTATGAGATTTATCTAGCAACAAAACTGGGTTTGTGCTCCTGAAAACACACACACACATAAGGAGCTATTGTCGGAATGTTAGAAATCATTAGGACCCTGTTATCTTTTTAAAGTTATTATTAATAATATTGCTAAGAATAATCCCTCACTTTGACTGCTTACTTTATGCTGGACACTGTGCTAAGTGCTTTCCCTGTGTTGTCTTAGTTAATCCTTGCAACAACCCTACCTTTGAAGTAGATACAATTGGCTTATTATTAGCCCCATTTTACAGATGAGGAGACTGAGTTTCAGAGAGTCAAAGTAATTTGCCCAAGGTTACAAAAATAGACATTAAAAGAACTGAGATTTGAATCCTGGAAGTCTGACTCCACAGCCTATAAGCTTAATCTTCACACAGTACGTGCGCTTTGTATTTAAAAAAAGAAAAATACAAGTATGACATATATGCAACAAAACAGAAATCACGTCTAAACCTTCCATTCAGAAATATCCACTTAGCACCGTGATAGATATTCTTCCATTTAATTTTTCCTTTGCTTTCTTCACTTACCAGTATCACGAACATTCTCTCATGTCAATAGGCATATTTTCTGTTGTGTTTGAGTTCCATGGGCATACATTACTGGAAGCTCCACCCCCAAGATCAGAGGCACCGAAAAATAAAAGATATCATGACTGTACAGCAGTTAGAACTGGGAACAAAGATTGGATTTATAGGTCTACTCTTCCCCTGGTTTCTGCCAAAGCGTTGTGGTTTATTATGAGATGTGGGTTGTTGTAAGTCAACAGAAATGACCAAAGAGGAAAGAAATTGTAAAGGAGCAGTAGTAGTCTTAACATGATCACAAACTCTTGGACACCTCTCCCATTGAGAGGTGGGGCTGTGTTCCCTCCCTTTGAGTGTAGGCGGGCTTGTGACTGCTTTGACCAATAGAAAACAGCAAAAGGAACATGTGACTTTTGAGCTTAGGTCATAAAAGATCATATAGCTCTCACTGGATTTACAGGAACATAAGACACCATATTAGAAGTTCAACCATCTACGCAGGCCTCCATGCTGGAGAGGCCAGCTAGAGGTCCTCTGGCCAACTGGCCCGGCTGAGCCCAGCCTTCTGGCATCCCTGCCAAGGTGCCAGACATGTGACTGAAGAGACCATCTTGGAAGTGGTTCCTCTAGTCCCAGATGTTTGAGTCACCCCACCCTCTGGGTCTTCCGGCAGTGTCCCCACACATCATGGAGCAGATACAAGTCCTTCTTGCTGTGCCCTGCCCAAATATCTGTCCCACAGAATCCATGATTATTATTTTTTTAATCCATAAAGTGGTTATTATTTTATGCCACTTAAGTTCAGGATGGTTTGTTTTGTGGCATCAGATTCTTGGAACAGAATTTGGTGCCTGGAAACAAGGACTGACCTAAACAAACTTTGAGCTGAACTCAGGGGTTGCTCTCCTTGCATCTGAAGCACCACGAGCATCATGAGACCAAAGATACCGACAGCCTCATTGACCCAGGTCATGTTTGCCTAGGGAAAGGGTAACAAAAAGTAATTTTCAAAAAGTTTTTAAAAATGCCTCTTATCCCGATACAGAGTGAACACATGTACAAAACCTATTGTATGTACTTATTAATAAGGGAGGCAACAAGATGGGAAAGCTGGCACTGAAGAACGTTGGGATGATTGCTGGAGGAGACACAAAACTTGTGAGTATTCTGCAGGGCAGTGAAACCACAACTTTTGAGGTTCCTTTGCTAATAGATAGAAACTATATTCATCTCTACCAGACATTATTATGAAAATTAACATGTTCGTTTCAGAATCTGGACTCTAATGAATAGTAAAAAGAGTCTCAGAAAGGCACAATTCTTTAGAGAATTCAATATAAATAACACCTGGGCAGGCCTGTCAGTCAAAGCTTCAGTGTGACACTGAAAGAACATACAGGCCTCCATTTGCCTTCCTTTCAAATTTTTTATTCTTTTCCTATGGACAGTTCTGGGAGCAGAAACACTTGCCACCTGGAACACATACTGCCAGATATGCTTGGGACCTTGGCACCTCTCCTCTAAAACTGCTCCAGTTCTAACATCCTGAACTTGGACATCAGTCCCTGCCTCCCCGCTTTGGCTACTGTCCTCCTGGAAACTTCAGGCTCTCAGCTTCTCCTCGTTCCCCAAGGTCCTCAGTACCCGCTGCCTCTCCTTCCTCCATTAGGCCCCTCTGGCCCCCAAGACCCTAGAACCCTCAAACTTCTCAGAGATCTACTACAAGTGGATGATTTTAAAAACAGACCAAGCTTCCAAATCACGAGAAAGAAACCCCTGCTATTAATATAGGGTTTAATGGGTAACATTTATTTATTCACTGGCCAATTTCAATCCAACATATTTCATTACATTTAAAAACAATAGTCACTTTATTGTCTCATTTTGAAGAGGCTTATCTGGAGCAGGTACAAAGTGTGCCGAGGCGTCATATAAATTATAAATTAAATGAGCTCCTCTCAGCCAAAAGATTTCAAAAGCACAATAATAAATACATATGTTCCCACATCTTTGCAAAGCACTTCTTTGATGCGGGATGGGGGTGCAATTGAGAAGTCGGATGTAACATGAGATGAAGTAAGACAACCTGGCAATGGGCTTCCTTCTCTCCCTCCCTGTGCTCACTCAGAAGGGATAACCCTGGCCACCAACAGTATGGGCGTCTCAGGCTCAGAAGTTCTTATCTCCTGCCATTTGGCCTTTTCAACCCCTTCCACATTCAAGCCTGGAAAGACGACACTCTTGCAGAACAATGTTGGTGAAAGCTGTCCTGCTGCCATGCCACAGGATCCACCAGCACTCTCTGACTCAACCCCTTCTGCCTCTGCTGGGCAGTCTTTCTTCCAGGGCTTCCCTGTAGCCCAGCATGTCCCAGGCTATGCTCCCCAATAATGAGGTGCAGAGAGCTGGCCTATCAAGAAGGGAGGATCCTGGAGGCAAGAAATTGAGGAATGATAGTTGACATCTAGTCCTCAGTCTAGGAGAGGTACTCTGCATGTCAGCCTGTTCGAGGAGCTGACCTGTCTCCCCCGAGACTTACCTGGCACTACACACTTTTCCTTAAAGGCCTTATAGCATGCATGCCCAGGATGGCTCCTCTGACTGCGTGCCACTGAGGATAGCCACGCAAGTACACTTTTCTTTGTGTGAAGGCAGAGAGCAGGGGAGCGGGGGCCTCTAAGAACCTGTCTACCCTTTCTACCCTTTCACAGGAAGTTATTCTCAATCTGACAAGGCACTATGACCCTTGTGGGAGTTTTGTTGGCGGAGCCATACAGACTCCCACCCAAGCTGTTCTTCAGAATCCCTACCCAGCTCATCAGATATCTTCAGGGTTCTCTCTCTCTCTTTTTTTCTTTGTCTTCTTACGTAGCTTTTTTTTTAACATTTTATTTTTTATTTTTCCCCTCTCCCCTCCCTTCTAGTCTCAAGGTTCTCTTTGAGCATCTCCAGAAGGTTCTCTTGTTAGGAGGACAATCCTGCCTGTCGCCCCAATGACCTGATACGAGCACTTCGCCATAAGGGACACACTGGGGATAAGCCTGTTTCCACACCCTTCAAGACCAAATTCAGTCTCATTCTCTGCCTCTCGGCCATGTCAACAAAAGTTTGCTGCTACCAATCTAATGCCCCAATCTGAGAAGCAGTAAATGGAGAGACTTTCTTCAGGTAAACAGTTTGCAACCAGGAAACATAGCCTCGTGAGGAAATCAAATGTGCAGGGGAGAAAGAGGATACTGCCTTTTATAGAGAAAGTTCCTCCCTTGGTTTCTGATTGGTCCATTTTTATGCAAATTAGGAATCCAAATTTGCACAGCACTGTCCCAGTTGGTTGGCTTCTGGAGTTCTGGTTGTTACGGATCTACTCTGGTCAGTATAAATGTAAATGAGAATATAGCTGTGCAGTTCTAATTGGACAGAGCAGGTCTCAGCCTTGCTCTGCAGGTGAAAATATGATATTAGGAAATCCTTTATAAGAGTTATGGCAGGAGCACAGCTCAGTCTGTCTTTCCCCTGGAATACAGAGTTCATGAGAGGCCTCTTTCTGTAATGGCTCCGAGACTCTAATTATGAATTTGTGCCTAGTTAATTATGAGGAGTCCTTCTTGGCAGATGTAATCCTTCTTGAGTTCCACATCCAGGACTTGGCCTTCTGGAGAAATCCTTTCCCTCAAGGCCCTCCAGGCCTCTCAAGACCCAGAGGTGCTCTGTTTCACAGTACCCAGAGGAAAGTCATTTACACATAACCTTGCCTTCTGGGTCACTTCACTTGCCTGCCCCCTCCTTCTACCTCCCCTCCTCAGCCGCACCTCCCTGAGGGTGACACCCGCTCCCTGAATGGGCTTCTGAGAAGACTAATGTTTGTGCTTCCAGCCCTGAGCATTCTATGGGCTCCAGACTCAAATTACCAAACACCTATAGCGGGGTGACATCCTCTTTCCCTAAACCTCTTCTCCTCCCTTGCTTCTAGTTTGAGTTACTGCCCCCTACTTCTTCTGTATCATATAGACCAGAAATCTGGGGATCACCATAGCCTTCTCAGGGTCCTTCACTCCCTGCATCCCAGCCTCCATTCACCCGATGCTCATGAACACCCTGCTAACGCTCCTCCTGAGACATGCCTGCACCCCTACACACACCTCTCTCATTCTAGTCCTTATCATCCTCCTCACACGCTTTTATCATGGTCTCCTGACTGAGGTCTCTGCCTTATCTTTTGTCTTCATCTGATTTTCACATCCCATCCTAGATGTATCTTCCCTGAGGTACGTCAGACGTGGTCATATTCTTTTTGAGTTCTTTCTGTGACACTGTAATGCCTTTGGAATAAGATCCGAGTGCCCAACCTAGTATTCAATGCCATGTTCTCTCTGAACCTCTATTTCCTTTTGTAACCTAATCTCTGACTGTCCTTCCGAGCTGACCACACTCACTACTCCTCAGACGCACCCCATCCTATACGCTTCGGCCCTCTCTCCTGCACTCCCCCTGGCCCCCAACGCCTTTGTCAGTGTCACTACTCAAATTCCTATTTATACTTCCATGCCCAGCTTAAATGCCCCTTCTTGCAAAAATCTCTCTTGGATTCTCCCAAAGTAAATCAATCTCAAATGTCCCTGTCTTTCCAAAACTCAGTGGTTTACCTCATTAATGTTTTTCTAAATCTTTTTTGAGTTTGTGAGTCTGTCTCTCAGATGCACTGTCCTGAAGTCCAGGGCTGTGTCTTAGTCATCCTTGAACACCACTCAGCCCCCACCATAGAGCCCCATCCATAGCAGGACTCAGTGGGGGGCAAACTCCAGCAAGAGCTGAGCGCCTTCCACGTGATCTGCGCGAGCACCTCTGCAACAGGCCTAATAAACTAGCCAACTGTCCTGATCATTAAAAAATCACACTAATAGGGGAGGGAAAAAAATGGCATAGATGATAGAGGTTCTGTTCATCTCTCTGGCGACCAAATCAAAGTTGTGATGGAAACAAGGAGCAAACAGCAAGGAAAAATTACCTGGGATCTAAATGAACAAGCCATACAACTAGGGAGAAATACAAGAAACCACCCTGCAACAGCAGAAGGTGGGATGGGGTGAGGACGCGGGGCTGCCTGGTCTCGAGCGGCTGAATGAGATGGAGGCTGTGGCAGCGGCAGTGGCAGATACCTCTTAAAGGGGCCGGGTCCATGACTGGATTTTCGTGGTCACGGACCTGCTTTCTCTGAGGACCAGTGTCAATTTGGCTGCACGCAGGGGGCACCAGGGACTTACAGGGAGACATTGTCGGAGTGAGGCCCAAGGCGAGATTCGCTCTGTACAGAAGTGCTGGCGGTATCCATTGTTCCCAGTTGAGCCCTCCCCCATACCAGTGTGCCAGACACAGCGCTCATCATAGCAGTGACATCATCAAACTGGGTAACAGAGGTCGCTCCGCCCCGAGGATTCCCTAAAACCGCGCCTCCCCCAACTTGTGGCCCCATCCAAACCATATCCAGGTGTATCCTCGGCAAGTCAACTGCTCCTTGCTGAGCAGCACCTAGACTCACACTTGTGGCAGCTGGCCTCTGTTTTTGGTGTGGCCTTTTGAGGCAGCTATAAGCACAGCATCTGTGGATCATTTGCTGAATCTTAACAGGTGTCCCAGGAGGGGTAGAATCTTGGGCTAAGTTTGACCTGTAGCTGAACCTCTCTCAGGACTGTGCCACTGGATGCTTACTTCACAAATCCACACTAATAAGAATGGAAGACTCAGGAGCTTTGCTTAGTACATAGAAACAGACACGGAAAGGCAGCCAAGATGGGAAGACAAGGAAGCAGAAACCATCTGAGAGAGCAGAACAGAGATCCAGATATAATGGAGTCGAGTAATCTAACAAATGCAGAGTTCAAAACACTGGTTATAAAGACGCTCAATGAACTTTTGGGAAGTGTAAGTAAATTCAATGAGAACTTCAACAAAGAGATAAAAAACATAAAAATGGAAATGGAAATTGTAAAAGAGAAGCAGTCTGAAATGAAGAACACATTATCCGAGATGAGAAGTATATTAAATGGAATAAACAAAAGAATAAACAAAGTGAATAAAGAAAAGAATCAAATGCCCTATCTAGAGGATGGGAAAGCCAAGGACACACAATCAGAATGGCAAGAGATAAGATGCCAAGACTACAAAAATAATTTAAGGAGCATATGGGATGCTATTAAAGGTCCAAATATCCATCTGATCGGCATAACTGAAGAAAATTAAGATGCTGAACAGCTGTTTGAAGAAATAATGATGGAAAATTTCCTTAACCTGGTGAAGGAAATGGACATAAAACCCCAGGAAGCTCAGAGAATTTCAAAAATCAGGGATCCAAAGAGGCCCACACCAAGACACATCATAATTAAAATGCTAAAGGTTAAATACAAAGAAAGAATATTAAAAGCAGCAAGAGAAAAACAGATAATTACTCGTAAGGGAACACCCATAAGACTGGCAGCTGATTTCTCAAAAGAAACTATGCAGGACAGAAGGGCTTAGCAAAAAATTTTCAACAGGATGAAGACCCAGGATCTACAATCAAGGACACTTTATCCAGCAAAACTATCACTTAGAATCGAAGAATAGATAAAGAGCTTCCCAGACAAAAATAAGCTAAAAGAATTTATCACCACCAAGTCAGTATTATAGGAAATGTTGGCGGGACTTCTTTAAGAAGAAAAAATACAAAAGACTCACTTCAGATTAAAAGACACACACAGACTAAAAGGAAGGGGATGGAAAAAGATATTACTTTGATGGACCTAGAAGGTATTTAAGTCAGACAGAGAAAGATAAACACCGTATGATTTCACTTATATGCAGAACCTAAGGGAAAAAAGAACAAACTAATCAAAAACAGACTCACAAATATTGTGGACAATTTGGTGACAGACAGAAAGGAGGGAGATTTGGGGGGTTGGGAGAATAAGGTGAAGGGTTAAAGAAGTACAAATTAGTAGCTGATGGATGGTCACAGGGACGGGGAGCACAGCACAGGGAATGCAGTTAGCATTAATATGTTAACTAGGTGGAGGGTCAGGGGAGGGAGGGAGCAATTGGTGGGGATCGTTTTACAAGCTATATAGATGTCTAACCAATGTACTGTATACTTGAAACTAATTAAAAGAAATAAATAAATGGGCCTTCTCTCTTGTGAAAAAATAACATTAATAAAATCATAACTTTATTATAGTTACCAATATTTGTTGTATGAGGTCATTACTATCATAAAGAGGTTACGAAATGGTACATGAGGATTAAAAATAGATTAAGTGAAAGATAAAAGCCAGGATCTTTGTAACGTGAAGGTTACCGATCACAGCTTAATCTACACCTGGTCTCATCTCACATTTCTTACTCAACCTTAAACCCTTCTCCTGGCCTCTGTTATCTCCTGAGATAGGCACACAGCCCCAGCGTTAGTCTTCATGGAATCTGAAATGTTGGTGCGCTGTAGCGGAGTGGCTAGCTGCAGACAGACCTGATTATGAATCTGGATAATCGCAGGCAAGTTCCTTAACTTCTTCAAGCCTCAGTGTCTCCATCTCTAAATTGGTAGAATAATTGAATCTACCTCTAATTGTTGGGCTGTTGAAAGGGTTAAAATGTTATTTAATTCAGTGCGTGGTACCCAGAATTGCTCAGCAATACATAGTAGTGAGGATGTGCTGGCCGTTCTCCTCAGTGCCCCAGCCTGGTCCTCTCTGAGCTACAGAGAAACCACTAAATGTGCTGTCTTTCCGCTGTGAAAATTGCAGGTTTGAGTGCTGGGAGCTCGCCTCAGACGGAGGGAACAGCTAGGCTCCTCATCTGCCTTTGGATCCCCAACCCCCTGCACCGAGTCCCACCATAAGACCAAAGATTAAAAGCGTTTAAGCCCAAATATCACTCCCAGAATACTTGCTAATGGCAAAGGAAAGCGTTCTCTTACAACGGACTCACGTACCGTGGCCTCCTTAACCCGCCATACATCTCAGCGTCATCGCCCAAGGACAGCCAAGCATCGAGCTCCCCGTGTCCCCACCTATGAAGCATCCTTGCCCAGACTGCTTAACTCACATGTATTCAATACTTTAGACCTAATTTCCAGAAATAGGAGAGGGAGGGACCTGAGAACAATGGGATAAATCTAGAAGGAGAAACAGTCTACAAGACAACTGGCCTGATCACTTTAAAAGTCGGTGTCATGGAGTGGGGAGGAGGGAGAAGGTGCTGGGAGCGGGCAGAGGACCATTGGAGAGTAAAGAAACGTAATCATCAAATGTCATATGTTGTCCTTATTTGGATACAGGTTTTTGAAAAATAAGTATAAAAGACATTTTGAATACAGGGAAACTTGATTATGAACTGGGTATTAGATGATATTAGGAAATTATTGTTAATTGTGGTAGATGTGATAATGGTTTTGTGGTTATATAGAGAATTATCCTTATTTTTCTGGATGTTCATGCTGAAAAATTCAGGGTGAAATGTCACAGCGTCTGCAGTTTGCTCTGACATGTTTCAGAAAGAAAAATATATATTCATATATAAAGTCCATATGACAAAATGCTAGTAATTATGAGCCTAGGCAGTGAATAGGGACATTCATTGTATAGTCTTGCAATTTTTTCATTTGTTTAATGCACCTTGGGGGTAGGGGGAACTCAGACCCCAGGTGTGTTCTGTTCTGTAGCACCCTCAATTAGAATATAAAAGCCAGTCTCTCTGGAGGGGGATCCCTCCACCAATAAAAGGGACTCAGCTTCCAGAGCTCTGCTGCCTGGCTTTCAAAAGCAAAGCATCTCTTTGTAGCAGAGGCTGTTTCTGACAGTTCACAACTTCTGCAAACTGCCCCAAGGACAGACTCGCTTTCATTTCAGACTGGGTTAATTGCATCTTGAGCAATATTTTTAAACAGAAAGCTGAAGTGGCTGTGAGTGGTCCAACCATCTCTCCTTCCTTCCAGAAAAGGAAGGTAGAGGGGGGTAGAAGATGGAAGGGCAAACCTTCACCTCCGACTTTCCTCTGTCTTCAAGAACCTCAGAATTCTAGGAGGGAAAGAGGGAGTTGGGGAGGGCACGGTCCGGGTAAAGACAGAGCTGGGTGGAACTGCAGGCTCCAGCAATGACTGACAAAAAATATAGGTTCCAAGCTGGGGTAGCTTGAAAGCCTGGCCATTTCAAAGCTATTTGCTGTGATAGCCTGGCCACAACCGAGAACCCAAGGCTGAATCCAGACCACTGATACTTCTTATTTGGCCCTCCATGGTGGTGGTTGTTTAAAACAAAACAGCAACAACACAACAATAAAACCACTTTTAAAATTTAAATACAGCATGCATACTAAAGTACTAAAGCACACACATCAATTCACAGATTCAACACACTGTGAAATTAGCTCCCAGATGAAACAGATCTAACAACAGTGACCAGCCCCAGAACCCACTATGCACCCTCAAAAGTTAATTATTTTCCTGTCTTTTTATCACCATTGATAGTTTTGCCTGTTTTTGAAGTTCATATCAATGGAATCATGTATCTGTTCTTTTGTGCCTGGTTTCTTTCACTCACATGACTGTGAGATTCTTCCATGTTGCAGCAAATGCTTATAGTGTGTGCATTCTCACTACCGTGTCATATTCCATTAGATGAATATACACAATTTATTTACCAATTCTCTGTTAGTGGGCATTTCACTTTGCAGCTATTATAAAACAGTGCTGTGATCAGCCTTCTAACGCATGCCTTTCGGTGTGCATATGTGCACGTTTCTCATGAGTATTCACCTAGGAGCAGAATTGCTGGGTCATCAAATATGCACGTGTTCAGCCCCATGGTGCTTTATAAATTTCTGAGTTAGTTGGCAACATTTAGAGCTTGAGAGATTTAGCATAAAAATCAGGATTACAAGTGTAAAGATGTTGCAACACTGGCCTCACATTCCACCTTCGTGAGTCGGGGGTTGGGCTCCCAATTTTGCTGCAACGCCCATCAGCCTGCCTCGCATCATCCGCCTAGCTCTTGGAGGCACTTTGACTTTGGAACTCTCGGTGGCAAATGATTCAAGTGTGCTTCTACTTCCAGTCCATAATGAAAATTACTGTGCTACCTTGCTTTCCCCAATGAGGTCATGCTGAATGACCCCACTGGCCCAAGGACTGTGATCAGGTCACTTCAGTGCTGTCTGTGGCCTTAGTCTGTTTGGGTGTGGTTTAGGCTAAAATGGCTGAAGGCAGGGCAGAATCCACCCCCTGCTGTTTGTATATCACATTTCACGGGGTTCGTTCTGTCTATTTCGGCTTCTCTCCCATCCTCCCTTCCAGCCCTATATTCACTGCCTTATTCATGCCTGTACCACCTGCAGCCAGGTCTGATAAATCACCTATCTCTTCCAGGCTGGCTCCTCCACTGCATTGGTACCAGGATGCCTTTTAATTTAGCTTAAAAAAGGTTTTGAATCAATACATGCTCATTTTTTTTAAATTAAATAATATAAAATGATCGAGAAAATTTCTCTTTCCCTCTCGCCCCTTCCTTAAACCTCTTGTTTTCTCTTCTAGAGGCAACCACAGTTTCTAGTTTTCACCCATTTTTCAGAAATAAATATTCTATGCACACACACATGCACACACACTCCTCTTGTCTATTTTTACACAAGCCAGCGCACTCAGTGTGATCTGTTCTGCACCCTGCACTTTATGCATCTCGCTAGGCCTTCACATCAGTATGTATAGATTCCCTGCTCCTTTTTAACAGTTGCGGAGTTTTCTCTTGCCTTTATGACCAGCCTTTATTCAACCAGTCCCCTAATGAGGGATATTTTCATCATTTTCACTCTGTTGCTATCACAAACAATGTTGCAATGGATGTCTCTACACGCATGTCTTTGTGTACGCGCACAAGCATATCTGCAGAATAAATTCCTAGACATGTAATAGTAAATCAGAAGGCGTCTGCATTTCTTCTGTTGATCAATAGTGCCAAATTGCCCATTCACAGCATTGTGCCAATTTACACTGCGTCTGAATGAGCTCTGGAAAATATATACCTGATCATGTCAACTCCTGACTTCAAGCACCCATTCCCAACCCCGGCTGCATGTCAGGATTACCTGGGGAGATTTCAGAGCAATCCTATATGTGGGCCTCCAAACTTCAAAGTTGATTGCATTGATCTGGATGTACCCCAGTCACTGGAGTTTTTTAAAAGCTCTCCAGGGCAATGCTAGAAGGTTGCACAGCTTTAATCATCCAAGCTGGTGTAAAGTCCACAGTTCTCAGCAAGGGAGAGAAGCCCATCATTTTAGGTTCCCACCTGTCTCTCTGTTCTGATTTCTTGCCTCACCTTCCCGCTGCTCACCCATCAAGGTTCACCCAGGGTCACGCCTTGGGAAGCACTGCCCTGGCTCCCTGGTGAGCTGTGTGTATGGAGCCCACTGGCACAAGTTTGCAAGAGCCCATCATTAGCATCTCTTCCCCGCTTGGCTTTCGGGGCTGTTATGTTTTTAGCGCATAACTGGTCATGGTAGAAGTATTTACACCATAGTAATTGGCAAACACTACAATCAGGATTTTTCCCCACTAAGCAAGCCAGTTACTATTGTTTAACAGCACCCCATTATGTATTGCCTCCTCTGCTCACTCGCAGCACCCTGGGACCCATCCCTCCCCTCCAGGTCTTCGCATCTCTATTATTAGCAGACTTGAGTTCCTATAAGAATAAATAGTAGTGATGATAAAAATAGTAATTTCTAATAGAGCATTTACTAAGTGCCAGGCACTGACATCAGGGCTTCCATGCATTAACTCATTCGCTCCCTACAATAAGAACTGTCATTACCCCATCTTTCTTGAGGAACACAATGGAAAGGTAACCTGCTCAAGGACACACAACCAGTAAGTAACAGCTACAGCAGCCCGGATGCTCAGTAAGTGTTTGTTGCGTGCATGGACGGATCCCAGCTTTCAGAAGCAGATGCTTGGAGCCTGGCTGTACAGACATGGCAAGACCTTCTCCTCAACAAACTGCAAGTACCTCTGATGGTTGGTGTGTGACCTGCCTGCCCCACTCCCAGTCAGGGCTTGAATTGCTGCTGTAATAAATACTGCAAATTTAGCAGCTTAAAACAGCACAAATTTATTATCTTATAGTTCTAGAGGTCAAAAGTCCAAAATATGTTTCACTGGACTAAAAGATGTCCAAATCTTAATCCCTCAGACTTGCAAATATATTCCTGACATGGCAAAAGGAATGTTGCAGATGTGACTAAATTAAGGTTCTTAAAATTCAGAGATTATCCTGGATTATCCGATGGGTTCAATGTAATCACAAGAGTCAAGAGAGAAGTGGGAGGGTCAGAGAAGGAGAAGCAAGGACAGAAGCAGAAGTGAATGATGCAGCCACAAGCCAAAGAATGTGGGCGGCCCTTAAGAGCTGGAAACAGATTCTCCCCGAGAGCCTCCAGCAGGAATGAAGCCATGACAACACATTGATTTTAGCCCCATAAGACCCATTTTGGACTTCTGGTTTCCATAACTGTAAGATAATACATTTGTATTTGTGTTACAGCTGCCATAGGAGACTCATATATGGTCACTGTGGCCCAGCCCTTTATCACAAATACATGGCAGGTGACAGTCCTTCAGAAGAGAGCAAAGATGGGCTGGCGTGAGCTGCCCTGTATCCCAGACTTCCAGGATGCTGAAAAGGGCCAGGAGCCTGGCTCCTTACCCTGGTTGGCTGAGGTAAAGCACACACAAAAAGGAGGAACATTATAGGGTAGGAAGACAGTTGCATTAAACTAAAAGGTGACTGGAACTTTTCCAAGCCCTGTGGAAGGGCTCAGTGAATGCCCTAGGGTAGGGGCTAATGGGCCTGGACATCAGACTAAAGTCAAGGCTCCCATAGTTTGAGTAACGTAGAAGGCATTGGGGCTGTGGAAAGTGCACTGGACTGTGAGTCCTAACTGAGCTTGGCCCTGCCATCGAATGACCACGCAAGCTCAGACAGTTCTGCCCCCGTCTCTTTGTTTCGATTCCTCTATGACTTAAACAGGGGCTTGTTCTTGATCAGCACCTCTCAACTTTTCTTTTAGAATTCTTTGTTGTTGTTTTTTTAACAGCTGACTCCCATCTTCAATCAAAATCTATCTTGTGTGACTTTAATTTGTTAAGATAATATTCATAATAACAGCAAGGCCCTTAAATGGGACTTACTTTACCCCAGACACTCTTCCAAGCACCTTATAAATGTAAATTGATTTGTTCAATATTCACAACGAATCAATAGATACGTTCTATTATCTTCATTTCACAAATGAGTGACTCAAGGCCCAGAGAGGTTAAGAGACTTGCTGAGGTTCGCCGGGGAGAGAAGTGGTAAATTCTCGATTTGAACCCATGCGCTCTGGACCTAAAGAGGCAGAGGGACAGGTTGGGGGAGATTTAGAGGTGGAGTCAAGATAACTAATAAAGGGAGGGAGGAGGGGAGACAGAGAGAGAGGAAGGGATCAAAACAGCATGAGCTTGAAAGATCCTTTTGGAGTCTGGCCAGTGAGAGGTATTTCAGCAGCTACGGGGAAGGGCGGGATTTGGGGAAGAGGGACAAAGCGTCTCCCTCCCTAACAGGTGATCTGCGGTCTGGTGTCTCTGAATGGGCTGAGTGTGGAGACTGGGCTTGTGGGGCCTCGTCACTTATGTGGGGTACACTTAGAGACTCACTATGGGAAACTGATCAGAGTAGAGCTGCCGTGGTGAGGCGGGGAGTCTCATCTCTGTGTCCTCCCCTTTGTCACCCCCCATTGCTGCAGAATCCTTGGGCTTCCAGCAACACTATTTGAAAACCACTACCCAAGACCACTTCTATTCAATAGGCTTTTCTGCTCCTTCATGGATTCATCCCCATAGCCCAGGCCACGGAGCCCACTGAGGCCAGCAGCTCCTGCCAACCCACTCCAGGTAGCTATGGAAGACTTAAGCTCAGATCTTCTTTATTCCCAGATCCTCACATCAGAACTCAAAGTCTCTGCTAAGTGTAGATTCCAACCAGCAAGGTGACCTTGAGCAAGCTTCTTCCCCAGGCCTCCAGACTTCGTCTGCAAAACTAAGCTGACAATGATAACTCACCTTTGGAAGCCAAGAGACTGGGCCAGAACCTTTTAAGAAAATTAAGACGAGCCAGTGTACATTAAACACCTACATGAGAAGATAATTTTGCAATTTCGGTCATCACTGCTTCGACTGTCCTCACTTGACCAGTGAGAAAACAGAGGCCGAGAGAGAAGTGACTGACCAAGGACATACAGCAAGGTAGGGAAGTGCAGAGCCGAGGCTGGGCCCTTAGAACTATGCCTCTTGCTGCTCACGACAAGCACACCAGCCAAACCCATAGAAGGAGCCTGCTCTGTGGCTTCTGGTGTGACCTCCCCAACCCCTCTATTATTCTCATATTTTTTTACAAATGAGGAAACCGAGGTTCAGAAGTACTAAGTCACCTGCCTACGGCCACCCAGGCATTCGCGTTGGAGCCGGGGATCCGGGTGTATGTGATTCCAGGTTCACATCTCTTTCCAGTCCATCATGCAGCCTCCGGAACTCCCACCTAGCACTGGGAGACTGGGCTTCTCCAAACCTGTCCCAAGCTTAGGCTGGTTTAAAGCAGCAAAAAGTTCCTCCTGCAGCCTCCACCTGAGCACCTGCCTGTCATCAGCACACCTTGAGGAGCCTCCGGGTTGCCAAGGACAAGTAGCTGCAAATGCCTCGGCCCCAAGTTGTCCTCTGCTTTTTCCAAGTTATGCTCCTCCTTGGAAGAGAGAGGAGGACGGCTCTCCTTGCTTCCAGGCGGTTGGCAGAACAGCGGCTGCTGCTGCTCCTGCCTGCTGCCTGGCTGATGGAGAGATTATTTCTAAGCCCTTCCCATTCTCCACCGCCCCCCCTTCTCTTGCAGGACCACACTGGCTGTCCCTGTGGGACTCAGAGTGCAGAGCCCGCAGCTGAAGCAGGACAGCTGGCACAGCTCTCTCCTAGCAGGAACCCCTCAGACCCTCACCTCTCATGGGGTAAGGGACTTCTTGGGTCCTTTTAAAAATTCCACCCCACTCCCCCAGGGCTATTCGGCAGCTGCTGGAGAGAGAGATGCAGAATGAATGGACTTTGGGTTTCTGGACGAGGCAAGAAAAGAAAGATTGGAAACTAACTCTGCCAGAAACTGCTGTGTTTGGGATTTTTCCCCTTCATCTCCACCACAAACCTGTCTCTTCCTGGGGCATCGAAACATGGGCTCCCCTTGCCCAGCAAAGAAACAGCTGGAAACGGGCTCCCTGAGACAGGAGGGTGAGTTAAACTTCAGGGGAAGAAGTTAGTGTTTGCTGCAGGGGTGGGGGTTTGCAGGACACTGTGAGGCATCCTTGGCCTAAGTGCTGTTTTAGTGACTACCTTTTAATGCTCTGGAAGGAGCTTCGTGTGCCGACTGTTTTGGGGGGCACTGGATTGCAAAAGTTGGGGTTGTGCAGTGAATGCAGAAAGGGCAGCTCTTTGGGTTCTAGAAGGAGCCCCAGGCTGGGAGACAGAGTCCTGAGTTGGAATCGGATTCGCTGTGTGACCTTGGATGAGTCACTTCAGCTCTCTGGGTCTTGTTTTTTTGCAGTCAGAAAATGAGAATGCTTGGGAACAGCTCCCTGAATTTCCGAATACTCTTCTCTTTGCAGGCTGCTCATCTTCCTCTGGCCATACGTTGTAAACGAAGTAATACATGCAGAATAACAGAATGTTGTGTGGGGAGCAAGTGTGAAATGCATAGGCTGTGATTCAACTCTTCGCTGTCTGCCGGAATCCAACTGGCTCGAAAACTGAGAGGAAGTTTTATTTCCATCCAGCTGCCGTGTGTTTCTCTTGATTGGAGTGCATTTCGGAATGTAAGGTTATAGATGCTCTGGAAACAGCTCTGGCTACAATGAATAGCATAGGAAATGGTTGCAGGATGCTGAAGATGAGAACTGTTGTGGAGGTGATTTTTCAAACACATGGGCTAAATCTAAAACCCTGTTCTAAGTCGAGTGCCCCAAATAGGTCTGAAATGGAGAGAGCATTAGAGGCCCCTTCATTTTGCAGATGGCAAGATTGAGGCCCAGAGAGGGGGAGTAACTGGCTCAAGGTCACACAGCAAGGGTGGCTGAGACAAGCACCCGATGAACGTGGAAGAGCACTGTCACAGATAATAAAGTCCTCCGAATGAGAAAGTAAATAGGAGGGATGAGGGGTCATTGTGGAGCTTCTCCTGAGAGCCGGATGCCATGCTAAGCATGGTCACATTCCTCCTTACTTAATCTTCCCATGCCTCTGTTTCTTCACCTGTAAAATGGAGATCCTAACGTCTACCGCACGGAGTTGCCGAGAAATGTTAATATAAGGAAGCATAAAGATGGGTGCCTGGCGCATTGGGACCATCTAGAAGTGTTCTTAAAATATACTTTATGTATCTTACTGCACGTAACCCTCACTGTGCTCCATGAGGTGGGCACTCGAACTAATCCAGCTGTATAGATGAAGCAAAGGGCTTAGAGAGGCTGAGTAATCCACCTGTGGTGGCAGTGACCTTGAGGACCCCTTACACTCTTAAGCTCTATTTTTACCAACTGGACCTTGCAAGGTTAGTACGAGTCTTGTCATGAAATGAACAGTGCTAGATCAGAGCAGTTAAGGCACATGCCCAAGACCACACAGCCTGAAAGTGGCACAGCTCTGACTTGTCCAGCTCAGGACTGAGCTCCCCAAGACCCAGTCCACAAGGAGATTCTTCTGAGGTTTAAGTGTGTGCTCCATCAGGAAGCGATGTCATTGTCTTCTTTTGTTCACTGACAGGTCCCAAGTATATAGTAGATGCCCAATAAAGCTGTATGGGATGGAAGATTAAAAGAATGAATAATGCAGATACAGTTGCAGGAAAGCAAGCACGACACCTAGGACTCTGCCCCGAGACTGATTTCTCCCGTTTTCTTGTTCTTTTCCCTTGGGTGCCAGGACATCTTCGGCGATGGCCATGCCTTCCAGAGTCAGGGGCCTGCATCCCAGACACTATCATTTTGGCTCCTGCAGCCCTTTGAGTCATCTCTTGCCTGGCTCCGTGGAGCCACCGTCCATCAAGGGCCTTTACTACCGCAGGGCCCGGAAGGTGGACGCGCTGGATGCCTCCCCGGCGGCAGACCTGAAGAAGGAGATCCTGGTGAATGTGGGGGGCAGGAGGTATGTCCTTCCCTGGAGCACGCTGGACGAGTTTCCCCTGAGCCGCTTGAGCAAGCTCAAGTTCTGCCGGAACCACGAGGAGATCGCCCAGCTCTGCGACGATTATGATGAGGACAACCAGGAATTCTTCTTCGACAGGAGCCCCAGCGCTTTCGGGATGATCGTGAGCTTCCTGGCGGCCGGCAAGCTGGCCCTGCTGCGGGAGATGTGCGTGCTGTCCTTCCAAGAGGAGCTGACCTACTGGGGGATCGAAGAAGCCAACCTGGAGAGATGCTGCTGGCGGAAACTGATGACGAAGCTGGAAGAGCTGGCCGAGCTGCGCAGGGAGGAGGCCCTGCTGCAACGGAGGGAGGCGTGCGGCCCTGCCGTGGACACCTCCCGCTGCGGGCTCTTCATGAACTGGCTGCGGGAGACGGTGGAAAACCCGCAGTCGGGGCTGCCCGGGAAGGTCTTTGCTTGTCTGTCCATCCTCTTTGTGGCCACCACAGCGGTCAGCCTGTGTGTCAGCACCATGCCCGACATGAGGGCCGAGGAGGACAAGGTGAGTGGCTTCTGACCAGGGTCCATTTCTCCATCAAGCACAGTGCCCAGGGCCCACGAGATTTAAGGCCCATGAAAATATTTTAAGGTCATTTAAAACAAGAGGAAAAAAAAAATGCATGTTATCCAGCATGGAGCATATTCATTTGTAGGTCAATGCAGTCATAAAAAGATAATTTTTAATGTATTTTTTGGAGGAAGAGGCCCACGAAGGCAAAAGTACCTTGGACCCGTGAAAGTCACAAGGTGGCCCTGCCTCTGATAGTGAACCTCGGACATTGACAAAGCCACCCTTGGCCTTCGCGGGCCAGGCAGGTCCAGCCTCACTGCTCCTGGCTCTGTGACCTCTGGCAAACTGCTTCGTTTCTCTGAACCTCGGTTTCCTCCTCCATAAAGTGCGTAATATTTTTATGAAGTTTCACACATTCCATGCATTTGCCATGCATTTATTGAGCAGCTACTCTGTGCCGCGTACTATGCCCGGCCAGAAGTCCCTGCCTTCTTGAACCAGCCTTCGGTGGGCATCCCGGCTCTGTTTTCAAATGAAGAGACTGAGGCACAGGGCATTTGGCTTCCTCAGAGTTGGAGTGAATATGCTGATAGTGGCAGAAATACTCATTCCTCAGTTTCTCTGCTTTTTACTTCGCTCCTGAGCTTCTCGGACAGACTCACTGGAACTGAGAGATGAGTTAACTTCCAAGTGACTGCCACAGAAGGCAAGAGTAAAAAGCTTTCTGGCCTACTCTGCACTCTCTTTCCAGGGAGCTGTGGGGATCCCAAGAGCCCCCAGGGGGTCAGATAGTCTGAGAAATGAGATAAGAACCTAATATTTTGTTGGGAAGGTTATTGGAGAGATTCAAACTAGGTTGAACTGGGTTGTTTCCTAGTTTTAAATGTCGCTCCTGCCCTGCTCTATACTCCTCTATGTCTCCCCATCACCCTAACTTAGAGAACTTACATTATAGTAGGTGGAGGGGCCCATAAACGAAACGCATAGGTAAGACACTGCGCACTGTTTGTGGCCTATAACCATTGTCAGTCGATATAAATTCCCTCCCCTTAAAGATATATTCCAGGGCAATAAGGTAGGATCAGAGAACTTTCCAGATAGAGAGGACTTAGGATGGAGAACCAGTCCATTCCTCACAAAGAATAGGCTCTCACTGATTATTTGTTGAATAAAATGCATCTTGTCCCGCCTATAAATGTTTTGTCCTAAAGCAAACCAACCAAAATGTTTCAACTTTAACCAGCTTTTTTCCCCGTAGAGGACTGTAGCTCCAATCGTAGGCATTTTTTTCATTCTTTAGCATGATATCATGTGATTTAAAAACCTGCTCATTCACAGAAATATTTCCATATGGACGCGGCTGTAAAAAGATTAAGACAAAATAAGTGGCCTCTGTCCTCCAGCCCCCAAGGGTGCCCTTGATCCCAGTTTCTGAGGAAGGACGCCTGGATTTCCACCAGCTTGTTCCTCTTAGAGATTTTCAGGGAACCGGGATTTAGACCGTGCAGAGGGGCAAGTTCTTTTCAAAGCCTAATGCTTTGAAAATTACCTAGGGTATGAACCCATGCTTGGCTTAATGGAAACTCAGAAAATCAAATTAGAGGTGGGCAGGAGGCCCGCCGAACCGCGTAGCCCCAAGCGTGAGCGGAGGAATCAGGCTGCCGTTCTTGTTCCGGGGGTGAGAGGGCCGTAGTGCCTTTCTGTGTGCTGCCCCGAGAGAGGCTGTGGCCCTCATGACAAGTGTCTATTTCCCGGTCTCACTAATAATAGTAATTGAGAGAGCCAGGAAGCTGAGGACCGGGCTGTCTTTGTTCTTTCAAGACCATGTCCTTACATTTACACAAAAAGATGATGTGTCTCCCACCACACGTTTGCCCTCAGGAATGTCAGTCTGAGGGCAGTGATTCAGTGAGCTGGCCATGGGCGCTGGTCTCGGCTGGCTGCTTCTGGGGGCAGGCCTTGCTGGGAGGGGTGGGGGCCCAAGTCATCCTGTGAGGCCCTGGCAGTATTCACTCATAAGTTAATGCCACCTGCAGGGGCAAACACACCTGGGATATGACCCACAGAAGCCTTCCATCAGACACAGGAGCGATGTAATGCTGAGTTGGAGAATTAGAAGACCCCAGAGAAAGCAGTCTTCCTTTTCTTTTTTCTTCTAACTTCTCCCAGCAACATATCTTGGAGTAAAGTTGGTGATCAGGGTGAAAGGTCTGTGTCAAGGTTATAAATTAAAAGGGAGGGAGAAGGAAGCCATATAGACAGAAAGGACCAAGCCAAGTACCTGAGCACCCCCAGAAGCATTGAGACTTTGCCGGATTTTTTGGAGGAGCCCATCCACGATGGGATGAAAGAATGATGCTTATGAAGCGGCCCTCATGAGGCTGGCTGGCATTTGACAGAACGGACTGGATCCTTGTAGCTTTGGAAAGTAGATACCCCATTTTACAGATGAGGACACTGAAGCTCAGAGAAGTTTGATCACTTTCTTAAGCTCACAGTATGTAGAGGGGCCAGGTTTTGCGTTCACCTCGGCTTGGCTCTAAAAATGTCTTCCAACGCTGAGCCACTCCACATGTGGTCCAGACACTCGGCCTCGGTGACACTTAGTGTTTCTGAGGCAGCTAGACTCTGTGAACTGCTTCTCTGTCCAGTATGATGCTTCAGACTGCAGATGTTCTGGGTATGAATCTTGGCCTTACCCAGTTATGAACTCATTGATCTCAGGAAAGTCAACCTCTTTGGGCCTCAGTTGCCTTATCTGTAAAATGGGGATGCTGTTAGCCCTTTCCAGTGAAGATTAAACGAGTCATTCTTGTAAGTAGTTAGAACAATAGTGACACAAAAAAGTGCTCAATAAATGTAATCATCTTCATCATCATTATCCACTCATTAGGTACTTGTTAACAGGAAATTACAACATTTATTTTTTCATTCCTTTGACAATAGTTAAGTATTTCTTCTAGGTATATTCTTCTAGGTGTTGGATATAAAAGGAGACAAATTTCTTACCTTTTTACAACTTATGTTCCCATCATCCGTACTCTATTTTTAAAAATTGAGGTGAAATTCTCATAACATAAAATTAACCATCTTAAAGTGAGCAATCAGTTCAGTGGCAACTTACTAGAGTCACAGTGTTGAGCAGCCAACACCTCTATCAAGTTCCAAAGCATTTTCACCACTCCAAAATAAACCCCAAGCCCATTAGGCAGTCACTCCCCATCTCTCCCCCCCCCAGCCCCTGGCAACCACCAATCTGCTTTCTGTCTCCACAGATTTCCCTACATCAGACATTTCATATAAATGGAATCGTACCATACGTGGTCCCTTGTGTCTGGCTTCTCTCACTCAGCATAGTGTTTTCAAGGTTTATCTGTGTCGTAGTGTGTGTCAGCACTTCATTCCCTTTTGCAGCTGAATAATATTCCACTGTCTGATATGCCACCATTTGTTCACCAACCCATCTGATGGTGAATGCTGCCATTTCCCAGGTTCTTTGCTTCCCTCCGCCCAAGTCTTCTGCCAAGTTTGTCAGCCCTGCCATTCATCCCTCGCGCCCTTCCACACAGCCTCAGTCCTTGCCGGCAGCTCTGCTGCTGAGAATACCTTCCCTCCCACTGGGGGAGGCTGAAAGTCACGGCCAGCTGTAGCTGAACACTCACGCCTCCTCTCTTTCTCGCTCTTTCCTGTTACTGAGCTATCCTAATGGCTTCAGACAGACAGTACCTCATCATGGAAAGGAGCCAGAATCTCTATTTTGCTAGTCCTGGGTTCGAATCTCAGCTGTGGTGCTCCCTGGCTCTGTCCTTGGATGAGTCACACTATTTCTCTGTGCCTCTGTTTCCTATAAAAGCGGATAATGATAACACCTGCTCAGAGGGTGGCAATAGGGCTGAATGATCCTATTTATCATGTGCCGACACAGAGTGAACACTCACTGTTTTTATCTACCCTTTGGGACTCAGCTCACACCCCTTCCACCTGCTCATCTGCTTTGCTCATCGACTTTCCCTTCAGCTCCATGGAACCCAAATGGCAGTAGCAAAGTCAGAGTCCAGTCGGCTCAAATGTCTTCTCTGTTCGTTTCCAGGAACAATGCCCTCCTTATGTGGGTGCAACTCAACTTTTGGGCTGTAATTTCCACCTCCCCACCTTTGATAAAAAGCCTGGTGCTGGAGCCAGCTTCTCCTCCTCTCCTGTCCTTTCTTTGGATCACGAATCAGCTTCATAAAGAGCTGTCCGCTCTTTGTAGCTTCCCTGTGTTCGGTGACATTTGGTAATTGCTCTAGGGAGTTCGTCTTAACCTGTTTTTTTTGTTTTTTTTTTAAATTTTTGTTTTTTTCTCCTGCCGGCTGAGTCTGCCTATTTTCCAACCAATAAGAAGTGTTCCCCACTTCCTGGATGGGGCCCACTTTTCCTGAGTCTGTGTAGTTCACGCTGTTCCTCCTGCCTAGTCATGCTCCCTTCGCCTCCGTGCCTAGTTCCTAGCCGCATCTGCTTAGCCCCAACACTCTCAGAGCCCCTGTGTCCCAGCGTTGGGGAGTTGGGGCAGCTGGGAAGAGGGCGTGCAGGGGAGGGAGAAGACCTGGGGCGGAGGGACTACAGCTCAAGGTGAAGGGGGAGTAGGGAGAGAGTTGTAGAAGGGGTGTAAAGGAGGGGAGAGATGGCAGAGAGGAGGGGGAAGCCAGGGAGAGGAATGAGTCAGCAGGGCCAGGCCCCAAAGAGTCTCAGAGGAAGCTGCCGGGACCTGCGGCCAGAGCCAGAGGCACAAATGAGGAAGATCACAGGCAGGAGAGGGGTGGGGGGAGAGAGGGAGGCCCCAGCTGCTGAATGGAGCAATGGGACCAGCACTGAGCTAAAGAGGAGGTGAGAAGTGGCTGAATCTGGCCATATTCCCAAGGGGGAGTTGGCAGGCTTTGACGTGAGAGAGAGAAGGGTGTGAGAAAAGCTCCAAGGTCAAGAATTCGGCCCTGAATCCCTCCCACATGGAAGTTCTAAAACTGGCCCTTACTGAACCTGCGGCGGTCTGCCGGGCAGCCTGTCCAGATGGACAGTGACTTTGCCCTCAAGGACAGTGACTTTGCCCTCGGAAAGCCCTGCCTGCCCTCTTACCCCAGAGCCTTTCAAAGCCGCTCTGCTCTGCAGCTTTGGAAAGGGAGTCGGGGCAAGGCTGCGGGACCGGCACTCACGCATCCGCAGCCGGGACTGACTCAGCCCCTTCACACTCAGACCCTGGTTTCTTTTTGGCTAAGATATAAATCACGCACTCAAATATTCACCCTCTTAAAGTGCACAAATCAATGGGTTTTAGTATAGAGTTGTGCGGTCATTACCACTATCTAATTTGAGAACAATTTTATCACCCCAAAAAGAAACTGTGAACATGTTACCAGCTCCTCCCCATTGCCCCCACTCCCCTCAGCCCGAGGCAACCATGAATATATTTTCTGTCTCCACGGGTTTGCCCTTTCTGGACACTTCATATAAATGGAATGATACAATATCTGCACTTTTGTGTCTCGCTTCTTTCACTAAGCATAAAGTTTTCATGGTTCATCCATGTCAAAGCACGAATCAGTACTTCATCCTTTTTTATGGCTGAGTAATATTTCATTGTACAGATAGAGCACATTTTGTTGATCCATTCATCAGGTGATGGGCATTTAGGTTGTTTCCAGTTTTTGGCTGCCATGGACATTTGTGTACAAGTTTTGGTGTGGACGCCTGTTTTCAATTCCTCTGGTATATGTCTCGGAGTGGAAGTGCTGGATTAGATAGCAAATGTATGCTTAACTTTTTGAGGGACCGCCAACCTGCTTTTCACAACCGTTGTACCATTTTACATTCCTGCTCGCAATGTTTGCGGGTTCTAATTTCTCCACATTCTTGCCAACCCTTGTTATTTTTTGTCCTTAGAATCATAGTTATACTAGTGAGTGTGGATTGGTATCTTATTGTGGTTTTGATTTCTGACCTTTTTTATTTTCAACTCTTCATGATGGAAAATTTCAGGCACTTACAAGGTAAACAGAATAATATAATGCACCCCAAGTCCCCACAACTCTCCACATCCGCCATTCTTATTCTTTCTCTCTCCCCCTACCTATCCCCAGTTGCTTATTATCATTCATTTTATGTTTTACAGTTTTATAGGTAAAATTTGTATACATTGAAATGCACCAATCTTACCCGTCCAGTTTAAAATGGGATATCCGCATCATCCCCCCAAATTCTCTCATGTCCTTTCACAGTCGATCCCTACCCACCCAGAGGCGGCCGCTGTTTTGGTGATGTTGCTCAGCCCAGGGGAGTTTTGCCCGTTCTTGAACGTCACATAAACGGAGACATCCACTAGCCTTATCTTGCCCACATTCTGTCTGTTAGATTCATCCATGTGGTTGCATCGCTCACACCCCAGCTTTCCTAGGCTGACTCATGTACGAAGGAACCAGAATATACATTTTCACTGGCGACATGAAGATGACCAGCACTCTATTTTGCCCAGGACTAAGGGGGTCATGGTGACCTGAGACTTTCCATGCTCAAACCTAGAAGGTTCTGGGCAAACAAGAATGAGTGGTTCGCTCCACTTACAAAAAACAACCAGAAACTTTATGAGCGAGAGAAAAAGTAACTTTTTTCTTTCCTTTCTATTTTCTTCAAATATTGGCTGGCCTTGGAATTATTTCCTTAGCGTGAGCCCCACGAATCCCCACCACCCCGACACTGGCTGCTAACGGGGCATTTCCCTGAGGCCCAGTGCTGGGAAGCTGCTTTAAGGATGTGGAGCGGAGCAGCAGTGCCTGGGGGTGGTGGGGGGGGAGGTGGCAGGACACGGGGCAGAGCTTGCTGCAGCGCAGGGAGGCGGCGGCTTGCCAGGGCCAGGCCCAGGCCCCAGGAAGGAGGTAGGTGGTGCATGATTTGAATATCCAAAAGCCAGCACTGGAGGCAAAGGAAGGACCCACAGAGCTTTCTCCACCTCTCAGGAGTCACCTTCCTGAGATTTGGGGTCACTAGTCTAGAATGGTTATGCTCAGCTATAAGTGTCTCCTAAGCCGGAAGGAAAACTCCCAGAATGTTAGAGATGAAAGAGGCTTTGTAGGGAAGAATCCGGGCCAGATTCAGAAAAACTTCCAGGTGCCTCTGACTCAACAAGGGTTTTTGCCAAAATGCAGGTCCCTGGGCGCTACTCCAAGGTTTTGATTTTGTGATGGGGGCCCAAGATTCTGTATTTGTAATGAGCATCCTGGGAGAGTCTGATGCAGGAGATTCTGAATCAGCTTTGAGAAATACTGATACTGTTCCAATCTCTTTATTGGAAACTGAAGCACAGAGAGGGGCAGTAACCACTGCTTGGTCACACAGCAAATTTGTAGCAGGATTGGGGAACTGGAATCCCAAATTCCCGAGACCTCCAGGATCCTGAAGTAAACCCGGGCAGTCATGGCACAGACCTCCCAGTGTGTTGGAGAATTTCCTTAGCTTCCTATAAAGTCCAGTGGTAACAGAAGGATATTGTCACCCTTAAACTGACCAGGCAGACTATGTCTGTGATCAGTCAATCATCTCATAAAGATAGCTACACTGTACCATGTGCCTACAGGTCCTGCAGCCTGCTAGCTAGTTTACATGTTTGGTCTCTATTCATCAAAACAACTTCCAGGGTATAGAACTGAAAGTCCAGAGGGACCAAATGGGATGCCTGCAGAAGTGGAAGTGTGGAATTTGAGCCTGTGGAATTTGAGATGCTCTGGACTCCATGCCCTCAACAGGACTCCCACAGTCTCCCACCCTTGGTAGCCCAGATACAAGTTAAGAGAGAAAGCTGCCCAGCCCTGGACAGGCAAACAGAGATCAGGACAGACCAGCAGCCAGACATAAAGGACATTTCAATTTAGTATTCCTGTGGGCTCAGGCACTGGAAATAATTTCTTTTTCCACTTCAGAGCCTTTTAATCCAAAGAAAACTGCAGTTGTCAACATTTTGCTTTTTACTGAGGCAACTGGCTTCAGTCATTCATTTACTCATCCATCGTATATATACTATTTTCAACTCTGATTCCACATTAGAATCATTTATGGGATTCTAAAAAATTCTACTGCTCAGGCTCAAACCTAAATCAATTAAATTAGAATCTCTGAGGTCCCAGCCCAGACATCGGGATTTTTTTTCAAAGCACCCCCAACTTCCACCTGCCCCAGGTGATTCTGATGTGCAACCAAGGCTACGAACCACTACACTGGACCAGTGCTTCTCAAATTTGTTAAAATGTAGATTCTGATTCTTTGGGGATGCAGTAGGGCCCAAGATTCTGTGTTTCTAACAAGCTCCCAGGAGGAGGTGCTGTTTCTGGCTCGAGGACCACACTTGGAGTAGCAGAGGGGCTGGTAGGAGAGGCAAGGTGTGTGAATGACACAAAAATGAATCCACGACAGCCCCCACGTAGCTGGAATCTCCCAGAGAAACAGACCCTGTATGAACAGTTGCAATCCATGTCACAGGACCATTCTAAGGATGTGGGAGCTCTCTCTGCCCCACGAGCCTCCAAGCCCCCAGAAATGATATCTGCTTCTCTAGTGCTTTACCCCCAGAGCCTAGCTCGGATCCTGGCACAAGGCGAACCCTCCATACATTTTTGTTGGAGGAATGAATGAGAGATGGCAGGCGAAGAAGTTACAAAACAGAGTACGGTGGCTGAGAGATCGTCTACTATGTATGTGAGCTCAGGCAAGTCATTTCACTGCCAGAAACATGTCCTGGGCCATAAAGTAAAGTCGTAATGCCTGCGTCACTGTGGGGCTTAGGTGACAACACTAGAACAGTGTCTGGTAATCAAGAGAAGCTTATATTGGAAAAGGTGAAGTTTGGCTTCTATAACAAAGAAGCTCCAAGACAGAATGGGTTTAAACAAAATAGAAGTCGATTTCTCTCACAAAGAGCAATCAAGGTGATGGGTAGCTCTCATTCTGAGACCCGGATTTTTTTCACCTCGATGCCTCATTTTCCACTGCAGCATTGGTCTAATCTGCTGGTTCTAAGCTAGGTTGCAGGGCCAAGAGAATTGTCCCAGCTCCCAGGGAGGGTGTGCAGAAATTCACACCAACATCTTAATTCCTGGCATATATCACTTCTATTTACATCCCACAGGCGGGGACTTAATTATTTAGCCACATCTACCTGCAAGGGAAACTAGAAAGGTGGTCTCTGATCTAGCTAACCAGCCACGTGCCCAATCACAATTTGACAGCTATGTAAAAAGGGGATTTTGGTGGACAACTAACAGTCTACAGCACAGCTCAATCAATGTAGATAGATAATATATAGAATGCATTGAATTTTTGTATATGGAATCTACGTATATGGAATTTATATCTATATCAATATCGATTCCCTATATCCCTATATCAATATTGATATCTATATCAATCTAGAAATATGGAATCTCTTTTCCGCATGGATATTTCCCCCCAGCGCTGTTGCCCCTCCACTCACCACCCTGCGTTTTGTTGCCTCTTTAGGGTGAGTGCTCTCAGAAGTGCTACTACATTTTCATCGTGGAGACCGTCTGCGTAGCCTGGTTTTCCCTAGAGTTCTGCCTGCGGTTTGTCCAGGCCCGGAACAAGTGCCAGTTCTTCCAAGGCCCCCTGAACATCATCGACATCCTAGCCATCTCCCCCTACTACGTGTCCCTGGCGGTGTCCGAGGAACCCCAGGAGGACAGCGAGAGGCAGGGCAGCAGCTCCTACCTGGAGAAGGTAGGGCTGGCACTGCGCGTGCTACGGGCACTGCGCATCCTCTACGTCATGCGCCTGGCCCGCCACTCGCTGGGGCTGCAGACGCTGGGCCTCACGGTGCGCCGCTGCACGCGGGAGTTCGGCCTGCTCCTCCTCTTCCTCTGCGTGGCCATCACCCTCTTCTCCCCTCTGGTCTATGTGGCCGAGAATGAGTCTGGCCGGGTCCTGGAGTTCACCAGCATCCCGGCCTCCTACTGGTGGGCGGTCATCTCCATGACGACAGTGGGCTACGGCGACATGGTGCCGCGCAGTGTGCCGGGCCAGGTGGTGGCCCTCAGCAGCATCCTGAGTGGGATCCTCATCATGGCCTTCCCAGCCACATCCATCTTCCACACCTTCTCACACTCCTACCTGGAGCTCAAGAAGGAGCAGGAGCAGCTCCAGACCCGCCTCCGCCGCCTGCAAAACTCTACCACTGCCAGTGAACGTGAACTTCTGAAAGACGTGGATGACCTGATTCTGGAGGGACCCACCTCGCCCATCAAATACATTTAACTAAAAACCTCTCATGAATATGCTGGGACTTCAACCCATCACCCTTGGCTAATATGGGCTCAAGAACACCAGGCATAGATAAAATGGTGGTATGCTTCCAGAGCTCAGGGAGTACTTCCAAAGCTAGGAGGAGCTCAAGGCCAAAGACATGGGTCGCTGTGATTCTTGACTGGCCATGACAATCCGGGCTGACCTTATCGATGTCACTTGGCTTTTTCCTCTCTCCCTGCCCATCACTGAGCACATCCAGTTTTGCTGGGTTAAGTCAGTCTTTCTTATTTCCTTCCCAGCAGAGTCTTTAATACCCCAAGCTCGAGCTGGGTCCCAGATGTCCGCAGAACCAAGCCTACAGAATTCTGTTCCTCCCTTAAGACTCTCTTTCCTGGGCCACCCCCAATGCCAGAAACTGGAGGGTCCAGTCATTGCAAACCCATCTGATCAGATTTCCCCACCCAGCCTATCATGGGTTCCAGCAGAGATCAACATGTTCTCCCTCCGTTCACCACCGCCAATGGTTTTCCTAGTGCAGCACCCCCCTACCCCCCGCCCAGCTCTGGAAGCTCATGGTCAAGGAGGCCGAAGTGCCTCTTTGCATTAAATCGGGCAGGGCTACAAGCTTGCCATTCCTCTTGACTTGCTTGAGACCTGGGCATGGGTGCCACTTGCTAGCACAGCAGCCTCTTCTTGGCTAACTGGATTCCAGGTGGGATATTCTCCAATTACCCAGTCCTTGGCCAGGACAGAGGCTAACTCTTGCAGGGCTCTTCATTGTCCCTTGAGAGAATCGATTCTACTGCTTGTTCCTCCAGGACTGCAGAGACCTCAGTTTTCCACCTTCATAGCTAAGCCACCACAGATGCAGTGTTGCTTCAGGTCAGCCTTGGGTTCTGCCACTCACTGACCCCCTGGACCATGCCCCTGATGCCAGAGGATAAAAATTCTCAGCTTATATTTAAATGTATTTACTTATGTATCCATTCATTCATGAACAGATTTGGCCCTTTGCATCCAGTGTAGGAGGCAGATGCAGGACCAAGTCATTTGAGATAAAAGCATTGCATGCTAAGACTAGAGAGAAAAAAGCAATGAATCCTGAGCAGTCGACTCGCAAAGGGCTTCACAGAAACATAGGAGGAGTTGAATGTGGAGGGATATTTGGGAGGCAAAGCTGGAAAAGTGGGTTGGGGTGAGAAGGTAGTGGACTGTGGGTGCTGTGCAGAGGATTTGGACATTTTGTTAGAAGGAGAGGAGATATTGGAGATGCTGGAGGAGGAAGTGAGTTGTAGGGACTGCATGGGTGGATGATGATGACAAGCAGATGGGATGCAGGAAGACCAGTTGGAACAGAAAACGGTTGAGCAATTCAGACAAGATTCAAGGGCCCACCTCCTGCGAGTTATTAATTGTACAAAGTGATGCCAAGTCCTGGCATCTCATCTGTTGTCCCCCCACAAAACACACCTGCGAGAGGTTTCAGTGGCAGCTTTCATGTTTGACACAGCCACACAGTTACTCACTGTTGGCTGCAAATCCCCCAGGGAAAGTGCGCTGGATTACTAACGGGTGTGGCGAGGCAGTCAGGGCTCTGCAGATCGGATGTAGGTTATGTGTAAGCGCGATGGCACTTCATCGCTGGGGACAAGTTACCTGCAGTTCATTTATTCCGCTCGTATTTAACGCAGGCCTACTATGGGCCAATCACACACCTTTCTCTGACCTCAATGCCGGGGTCAATACAGCTGGAGTTTCTGACCCAGGGGAGTGCCCACACCAGCATCTGGCTTCAAGCTAGCCTTGGCCTCAGGGGAAGCCCTTTGACTGCTCCAGGTGCCCTCCCAGCTGACTGGAGCACATGTCCCCATCCCTTTAGACTCCAAAAATAGGCAGAGCACATCCCAGTCCCTCCCCTGCTGACATTTCATGGAGTAAAGTCTTCGCATTGTAGCACAGAGGCCGCTCACGCAACGGAAGGCCACACCCTTATACAATTCAGATGAGACCTTGGCCCCTTTCCCTCTCTGTCAGCTTTAGGGATTGGGCTAGATCTGTGGTTTTCTGGCTAGAGTTCCACGAAGACCCTCAGGGCGTCTATGTGGGTGGAGAACTTTGGACCCCAAAGTGTAACATTTGTAAGTAACAATTTTTTAAAAAATCACAAATTTCTAAACACCTTACCCACTTCCAATCAGTGCATGTTCATGGCCCCTTAAACTGAGCTGCTCACCCTGGACCAGGGAACAATCTTTGACAACCACTGGAAGGCCTGAAACCCACATCAGACCCCACATCGGCCCTCCCTTTTCTGATTGGAGACCTTTTCTGCGCTGAGTGCCTGATGCAATATCCTCACTCCAACTCTGCCTGTCGCTAGCACTGGTTTCCACCCAAGCATCTTCATTTTCCTCTGTTTCACATACCAGTTATCTAATCAAAAGCAGGCAGGGACGGAAAGAAAAATAGGTGAGCCCAACACCAACGTTACAAGGTTCTACAGTGTCTTAGTACACACTCAATGGAAATTCTTTACTAAATTAGAAGTGGAAAATTGAAATCGATTGCTCACATGTGGGGCTTAATTAAATGCTCTATTTTTTTCTCCCAAGTAATGCCCTGAAGGACTAGTCTAGCCTTGCAGAGCAGCCTTTCCTTCATGCTGATTGGATGGTGTAGAGATGACAAGCAAGGTGTTAGGTGGTCTTTTTATCCCCATTGGCTGGAAGGAGTTTTGTGATTCCCAGAAGGGCTCGTTTTATCTGAGGCCAATGGGTGTGACTGTAGCCAAAGGGAAAAATTTTTCAGCTGTTGGTAAAGAGCTAATGGCTTCTACTTCAGTCCATTTTCCTGTTATATCATATATACATCTCCCAGAGAAAACTTAAAAATGTTGGTTCAACATCTCTTTAGACAGAGTTGAGCCCCTAAAGTGACTTGGGGATGGATGGGTTAATTTTTCAAAGCAAAGTAAGTGGGGCTGCACCCACTGACTCTATTTTGGTGGCTTATAGGATCTGAGAAATTGTTAACTGGAAGGCCCATCGGAAGACAGTCTAAGCAGGGAGTTTCCTTGAGGAAGTCTGTGAACCTCTGGAGATTATGCATCACAGACTGCACAGCTTTGAAAAAGGGTCCAATGATTAGATCCTCAGAGGAATTCACGACCCCGCGAAAGGGATAACAGATTAAGTAAATCAACTCTCACATTTTAAGTGGAGAGACCAAGGCTCAGAGAAGGAAAGCCACCTGCCCGAGGCCACATAGCCAATTCATTTAGTTAAACCCAAGTATCCTAGTTCCCAGCAGAATACTCTTTCTAGTATTTCATGCTGCAGCTCTTAGGCTCATCTGAAACTGTGCCCAAACCCCCAAAGAAAATATTCAAGACAAGATTATGACAACATTTTGCCATGCGATCCTAGGCAGAGTAAGTAGGGTCGTCTTGGGATGTCTTGGGTACCAACTCTCACTCTTCCTTCATTGTAAGACAGTGGACCCAGAAATTGATTTCACTGGGCCTTCTTTTTCTCGTCGATCCCATCAAGAAGGTGGGCGAGATGGTGGTTAAAATTCTCCCAGTGTGGGCAGTGTGTGATTCTGGAAGTAGGAGCAGGTAAGAAACAAGGTGAAAGATGAGAAAGAAAAACAGACCAAGGTCCCTGACTATCAGCAGAATTGCTTCCTTAGCAAAAATCAACAAGTAGTTCATATCCGAATAGGAGTTCACTGAGATCTCTGCCCACCAGCTGCGTGCCATGTTACTACCCGCTCAACCTTGACGCTGCACACGCCAGTGCCTGGCTACATGTCTGTGTTTGCCCAGCTGCCTGCCCCTCTCCAGCGGCATTAAACTCTCTGCCTCCATTTGCTTTATTTGCTCTCTCTCTATATTTTTTATTACGTACACATAGTATGTTTCTCTGGACCATGTGAGAGTAAGTTGACTACATCATGCCCTTAGCTTTTAGAATTTTAGAAAGTGGTAACTGGAAGGCCGATCAGAAGACCTTCGGTCTGAGGATTCTCAGCCAAGAATTTCCATGAGGGTCTGTGACTTCTGGAGATGATATGCAACGAAGAATGTGTATGTTATGTGTGTTTCAAAGTGCAAAGTGTCCAATGATTTCATCGGATTCTCAAGGAATCCATGACTCCCCCTCAAAATAAAAGGACAGGAAGCTCTAAGGTAAACCAACTCCACTGTAAAATAAAGAGCACAGGAAACTCGAAACATTTCGTTAGGTGTGTGGATCCTAAGAGCAAGGATATTCTCTTATAAAACCACAGTGCAGTTATGAACATCAGCATATTTAACTTGGATGCAATATTTTAACCAAATCTCTGTCTGTTCCAATTTTGTCAGCTGACCTAATAATATCCTTTCTAGACTTTTCCCTTCCAGGACAGAATAGAGTGTAGGATCAGATGTTGCATTTACTTGTCCTGTCTCCTTAGCCTCCTGTAACCTTGGCCTTTCCTCAGCCTTTGATATAGATGACATTGAAATTTTGGATGAATATAAACCCCCCCTTTTAATAGAATGGTCTCATTTTGTGTCCATTTCATGTCTCCTTGTGCTTAGGTTGAGGCTGTGCATTCCTGGCCAGACTCTGCATCCCTGAGGTTGTGTTCTTCTTAGAGTATCACGCCTGGGGGCACCATGCTCCTCTCAGGTGACATATGAGCCCTTTATCTGGGAGGTGACTTCAAGAAACACTGGCAGGAAGTGGAGAATGAGAGAGGGAAGGAGAGCTAAGGAGTGCTGGCCAGGCCCGGAGGTATTCAAACACGACACAAAATTAACTTCTGCTCCTGTGCAGATAGAATATGCCAGAGGGCCAGGTATGCATAGGCCACCTCAGGCCACCTCTGCAAAGAGGAGAGATCGTCTGCCTCGCAAATAAACTAGTCCTTGAGGCTCAGAGCAGGTAATCTCTTTCCACCTGCCACCAGGAGGGAACCCTCCATTGCTCTTCCTTGACCCCGTAACTCAGGAGGGGCCGGCCTCATGGATTCTTAGAGCTAAAAGGAACTTGAGGGTCACCAGGCCCAAGCTGTCTATTTTAAAGTTGTGGACTCAGAGGCCCAAGAAGGGGATGTAAGGTGGCAAGTCACACGGCCCCGGAGTGGCAAAGCCAGGACTACCCATCCAGTGCCCTCAGCTCTGTGCCTCCAGATCCTCACCCAGTACCTGTCTTGTCCAGCATTTGATGTCTAACCAAGAGGCACTTGCAGGAGCACGATGTCGGTTAAAAAGAAAACAAAAAGAATGCTGCTGGCCGTCTCTATGGTCCCAGTGGCTCCAGTCGTCCCAAGCGACCCTGGCTGAGGCTGCACAGAGCCCAGCCCTGCCTCGGCACAGCCTGCTCTAGATGACACACGGAGAATGCGTGACGGTTATAACTTACCTTTTCTGTAAGGGGGACAAAGCCAAGGAAAAGGAAACCAATTTTGGAACCCTTAACTAAAATTAGTCAATCTTGCTGTTCCAAGAGCTTCCAATGTACTCTGCCAAAGACCAGCTTGAAATAGGATCCCCCGGAAAGCTCAGCAGTTTCCCTTGGCACCTTCCTAAATAAGCTTTCGGGACTAACCCCCACCCCCACCCCACCCACCCCCTCATCTCCCAGAGAAACATTAAACAATGTTAAGTGATATTGTGGCTTCTTTGGTATATTGGGGCATGTCTAGTCTCAGGGGCTGCTGGGGCTGACCTTGGGATGTGGGAAGAGGTGGGAGGGTCCCCCAAATGAGGGGTGGCAGGGGTCACGGGCCACCCATCCCAGGGCCACTGCCAAGTCAGACATCAGAAGGGGCAGTGGTTGGGTCCTAGGGCAGTGTTTGCTAAGTGCCTGCCATGTGCCAGATGTTGTTCTAGCTCAGTGGAGACAGCAGTCAGTAAGACAGTTGCTTGTGTGGGCCTAGGCAAGGGGGAGGAGGGAGGCAGGAAGGCAGGAAGGCAGACCACAAATAAGTCAAGAAAGGAAAAAAACAGGATAAGCAGAGCTTGTGGTAAGTCCTAGGAACGAGGAGGATAGAGTGGTGATGGGAGTAACTGTACAAGAGGGCGCAGGGGTGCCAGATTTGAACAGGCTTCTGAGATTGCAAGGGGTTTGCCAACATCTGGTTCCCCTACCACATTTCCAGCTTCCTTGCAGGTCAAGGGAGGCAGGGCCAGAGTTCTGGTCAGTAGAATGTGGTGGAAGGGGCACATGCCACCACAGGCTGGTTGCAAACACTCCTGCATGATCCTCTATATTCTCCTTCCCGCCCCACACCCTGCAAGTTGCAGGCAGATCCAAAAAATACTCAAAGTCCTAAAGCAGGGATCAGTAAATTACATCTGGCCCACTGTCTATTATTATAAATAAAGCTTTATTGAAACACAACCAGGTCCATTCATTCAGATATTGATTACGGAGCTTTTGGACTACAACAGCAGAGCCGAGGTGGGCAACAGAGACTGTTATGGCCTTCAAGCTGGAGATATTTATTCTGGCCCTTTGCAGAAAAAGTTTGCCAGCCCTGCCCTGAGGGCGATGGAGCTGCAAGATGGAAGCAGCCATGTCCCCAAACTCCTGCACCGCCAGCATCGATGGATTGCTCAAGCAAGAAGAAACTTCTCCTGTGTAGCCCGCTGAAAATGAGAGGTTGCATGTCATAGCAGTTGGCCCACCTTTCTACCCTGCACCCCATGGACAAAATACTCATTTCCTGTAGAAGCTTCCAAAGGCATTCGTGGGCCTGATATCCCTGGCCACTGGCCCCGGTGGAGTGAGGAGCCTGGCTCCCCAGCCACCTTCGCTAGCTCTGGTGATCTGCCACTCTGGGAACAAGAATCTGCACCCGAAGTGCAACAGCAAATCTCTATGGGGAAAACATGCACGCAAATGCATTACCACCTCACCCACTGCAGGGGCGATGTCCAAGTGTGATAGCTTCCCAGCTGACACCTACTCTAGACAATGAAATATTTCCTTTTCATGATGACCTGGACCCGTTGTTCAGTCCTATAAACGTGTCTAAAAGTCACCAGCTTCTGCCTCTGGCCCATGTCTACCTTTAGTGACAGGGCCTGGCACTCAGCAGGTGGACAGCAAATGCGAGCATCCTTCCCTTCCCACGAAGATTCCTTTTCTCTCATCTTAGTAAGTGGCCGCTGTGTGCCAGCCACCACGTCAGTACCAGGGACAAGATGGTGAGCAGCGAGACTGACATAGTCTCGCCCACAAGGAGGGTGGGCCTCCCTGCCTCCCCATCAAACTTCTCACATACACAAATGCTCCCATTTACTTAATTCTTGCATCTGAGCTAAAGACACTGAGATCTTCAGAAAGTAAATTAACGACTCCAGGCTCACCCTGGGAGAGCACTAGCCTCAGCTGGCAAGGTGAATCCAGGGTGTCAGAGGAGGACACTGGGTATGGGTGAGGCTGTGGAAAGGGGCTGGGGTATCAGTGATGTGATCCACTGGGCTACCAGGCCCCTGCAGTGACAAGAGGGTATGCTGGTGTTTTTTTTCCCAAATTTGTTCTCCAGTTATTCATCAACAAGTTTTTATTGTGCCAGACAATGGTCCAGGCACTAGGGATTCAGCAGAGAATGAAACAGACAAGGAATAAAGCAGGGTAGGAGTGAGATTACCAGAGTGAGGGGTTGCGAATTTGTAAAAGGTGACCCGGAAGGCCTTTCTGAGCCATAACATTTGAGAAAATCCTGAAGGAGTGAAGGGAGCAAAGTACGCAGATCTCTGAATGAAACGCTCTGGGGAAGAAGGAACAGCAGGTGCAAAGGTCCTGAGGCAGGAATGGGTTTGATCTTTCAAAGGATAGCATAGGGCTGTGGTGTCTGGAGTAGAGGAAGTGATGGAGTGGAAAAGGAGGTGAGGTCAGGGACTAGTGGGCGACAGAGGGCAGGGCTCCCTAACGAGGCACTGGACCTGCAGCCTCTGGGGAATCTGCTTGTGCTCCCCTCCTGGCTGTGTGATGCCCCCTGCAGTGCCTAGTCCTTTCGCATGGGGTAGATCTTGTCAGTCCTTCCCAGCCCCATGTGGGAAAGACCACCAACCACTGCCAACACCATTCTCGCCTATGCCCTTTTAGTAATGGAAGCCACCCACATTGTAGATTTCTATTTCTCAGCCATTGCTGCAGCTAGGTATGGTGTGTGACTCAGTTTGGATCGATGGGACTGTGAACAGAGTGATGAGGGGAATCTCTGAATCATGTTCTGCAAGAGGAGGCCACCTCCTCTTGAGGTGAGGATGATGGACAGTCTAGAATAAATTCTGACGAAAGCCAGAGTATGTGGCTTTGCACAGCATCTTAGCATGTACCCAGTGTTTTCTAAACTGTCCTTTCACCCCTGAACCACGGAGCAGAATGACAGTTTACAGAGTAGACACTCTTTCTCTAGACGCTCGCTAACTTTTCTCTGGGTTTTACTGACTGCTTATATAGGGCAGAGAGAAAAAAGAGGCCACAACAAAATGAAAAATTTTGAAATGTTTTCTAAAACCATATTTTAGAAGAAGGTTACTATTTTCTCCCTCTAACCCACTCCTGTAAAGAGGAGATCCTATGTATCAGCGGTCCCCAACCTTTTTGGCACCAGGGACCAGTGCTCCTATGAGAATCTGATGCCTGATGATCTGAGGTGGAGCTGAGGCAGTGATGCTAGTGCTGGGAAATGGCTGCAAATATAGATGAAGCTTCGCTCACTTGCCTGTTGCTTACCTCCTGCTGCGTAGCCTGGTTCCTAACAGGCCGCACGCTTTACAGGTCCGCGGCCAGGGGGTTGGGAACTCCTGCTATACATCATTAATTTTCCATTCAACGCTTGTCTGTTGGACATCTTCTACGTGGGAGACTTCACAGAAGGAGATGGAGAGAAACAATTAGTCTACCTCTGTAGCTGAGAGCAGACAGGACTGATGACAGCCGCTGCCTGAGGACTGCCAAGAGCCAGGAACAGTGTTCGGCCCACGTCCCATTTCATTTCACCATAATCGTGCAATCTTTGCATCTGTGGCTGACTCACATTTGCCAGACGAGGAAACTGAGGCTTGGAAAGGTGGAGTGGCCCCTTGGGTTCCTAAGGCCTCACTTCTGCTCAGAGGTGAAGACTATACACAGCAGAGGGACAGCATGATGCAGGGGGTGACCAGGGTTCAGAAAAGATCCCCAGAGCTCAGAGCTGCAGGAAACAGAACAGGAGAGTGATGGCAAATCTGTCCTGGAGGAAGCAGCTTTGACTGGTGCTCAGCTAGATTAAATCACCTCCTGATTTAAATATGCTAGTGTTGGCAAAACTTCACCCAGAGGGGATTAGGCCAAAAAGACATTAACAGACTCTCCATTTCGAAAGCGGTGTTCATCATCACTCTGCAGTAATAAATAAGCTGAGTCAAAGGAACTGAGCGAATATTCTGTAATGAGGACTGTCTTGGGAGGAAAGGATTGGACAGGCAGATGTATGCAACGTGGGGACAAATATTACTTACTTGGCAGAACACAGCAGAGTTAATGTCATTTTGAATAACTTGTTTACCCAGTGAGTATGCGATTAATGAATATCAAAAGACTCATTTCATAAAACTGCAGTTTGAACGGCTGATATAGTTCTGGATTTGGTTGTAGTCACCATTGCAGCACAAAAGTAAATCAATTTAAATTATCTCCTGGGGAAAACAATGTGCTAATAGGCTTGGGTGTTTTAAAAATTCTCTCCTTCCCTGAAAAAAAATAATCACAAGAAATCATCATTTCAAAGTTGGCCTTGAGGGGCGGGGGAAGCTAACAGTAAATAACTGTTTTCTCAGTTATACAAAAAAAAAATTCAGTGCGTATCGGCCCTTTGAGACCCTCCCTCTTGCTTCAAACTTCCCTCCCTCTGGCCCACCTCCCAGCCTCCCTCTGGCCCGCCTCCCCGTCCTTTGCACATGCGCATTCCTGAAAACCCGTCTTGCTCCTCCTGCCTGGAGCGCCCTCTCCCGTCCTCCCACCGCTTTCTCACCCTCTCCCAGCACAGCTCCTGTTTTCAACCGCGAGGATTTGCGTCTCCCATCTCTGGTGGCCATTAAGAAAGAGCTAGGGTGAGAACGTGGAACCTTAGAGATAGTTTTAGGAAACATATCATCGAGTTCTCATTTTATAAGAGTTTGGGAGTTTTGTCCAAGGTCACAGAAGCAAGTCCAGCAGCAGCCAAGGCAGCCACTAGGATTGAAGGGCTTGGAAGTAGATGCCTCCCTGGGAACTGCAGCTCTACCTCGGCCTCATGTGCTCTTCTGGAAGATATCCAACTTCACCATGTCAGTTTCCTCACCTGTAAAATGCATCTCTGGTGCAGAGTTGGTGGGAGGCTTAGCTTCCTGGAGCTGCCATGCAAGACACCACAGATTGAGTGCCTTCAAACAATAGACATTTATTCTTCAAGCTCTGGAGGCCAGAAGTCTGAAGTCAAGGTGCTGGCAGGCCTGGTTACTTCTGGAGACTAGGGGAAAAAACAGTCCCAGCTTCTGGTGGCTCCAGGCATTCCTTGGCTTGTGGTAGCATCACACTTATCTCTGCCTCCATCTTCATATGGCCTTCTCCTGTGTCTACCGCTTCCAAGGACCCCAGTCATTGGATTCAGGGCCCACCCTAATCCAGTATGACTTCATCTTAACTTGATTACATCTGCAAAGACCTTATTTCTAAATAAAGTGTCTTTTACAGGTTCCATGTGAATGTGAATTTGGGGGGACACTATTCACCCCAGTACACCCACAGGGCTCCAGGCCCTACCCACTTGCAGAAATCCAGGGGACCTTAAGGGCAGGAACTGGGGCTGCTGTCTGCCCAGGGCCCCGCCTTCCCTTCTGACTGGGGACTACCAACACCCACAAGGTCCGGGCACCTTTCAACTCAGGGATGCTCAGACTCGCTGAGCTTGCTCAACTAGCCAGCGGGGGGTGCCCAAGAGCAGGCACTGCCCTTCTCCGCTGCTCCTCCCAGGGAGAGTCCTGGGAAAAGAAGGGAGGCTGGACTCTCCATGACACTGAAGAGGGAATGCTCCCACACCCCCTGCCAACAGCCTGGCCCCAGCACAACGTGGCCTCAGCCCTCCCCGGAGCATGCAGGCTGGAAGGCAGGGAGGAGCTAGGGCTGGTGCTGCAATTAGTAAAAAAATAATTGCAAAAAGTAATTCTGTGAGGAGACGCCCGCCGAGAGCACAGCCATGACAGGGGCTTCTCCATAAACAAAAGGACGCCAGGCTACCCCTACCCGCCAAACAGCAAACACACAGAAGCACCAGAAACAGCTTTATTCAAGCCCAAATCCGCAGTAGCCCCCATCCCTCCACCACATCATGTCCCTCCCTCCAATCCCGATTTCACCCTGTGTAGCTCTACTCAACTCCAACCATTCCCCCACCCCTCCCCCAGGAACAGCGCTCCTCCAGGAGGGTCCAGCTCGGCTCACGGACCTCAGGCCTGAGGTCTGTTTCAGCTTCTGAATTTGCCCACCAATGGTTTTGAAGGCCAAGCCCCCAGGCCCTGCTGTTCCAGGAGGAGAGACAGCTGCTGGCGTGCCTCCTGGTAGGTTCCAGCCTAGGGCAAGAGATGAGAGGGTGTGAAGAGATGGTGCTTGCTGGGGGTGCAGAAGGAAGAGGGCGGGAGAGGAGGGGAGCAGCTGACCTTGGCCTCCTCATAGGTCTTCAAGGCCAGGAGGTGGGACTTCCCGAGAGCTTGGGCGGCCTGGCGGAAGGCCCGGAGAAAGGCCGCCTTGCAGAGGCGGGAGGGAGGCCCAGGGGCAGCACTGGAGACGGAGAGAAAAGAACAGGGAGATCAGAGGAAGGAAAAGATGAACTGAACTAACACCCGCACCACGCCCCTCACACCATCTCCTTTCAAGTCATGACAATCTCAGGGGATATCGTGGGGTGTCATGGGTGGGTAACAGAAGCGCAGGCCATGGTCATAGAGCTGTAAGAGGCTGAGCTGGGATTAGGACCCAAACTGGTGGCTCGATGCATGCTCTTATCTCACAGGCAGGGAGATGGGGAGCCCTCACCACCAGACCCCTTCTCCAGCCCACCCACGGGCCTTTCTCACTCGGCCTTCACACGCCCAGTAGTCGCATCCACAACCTCGACATCAGGGTCCCCCAGGCTCCAGTTGAGGCTCAGGTCATGGCAGGTGTTGGGAGAGGGGTCACAGGGGCCCACGGGGGGCCCTGAAAACAGGTGCAGTGTGGTACGGGTGTAGGGAGGTGGCAGGTGTGACCCCAAGACACTGTCTAGGCTGGGCCGGGTGTGGATGGCATTGCTCAGAGTCGGGGGGTCGTGGCAGGGGTCAGCTGTGGCGGCAGAAGACACACAACAAGGTTTGAGTCATCACCACCCTCTCCCACACACCACCCAGAGTCCACCTTCCACCCTCACGCCCCTCAGGGTCCTCACCCAGGACAAGGCTGGTGGCATAGAGGGGGGGCAAGAAGTGGGCTAGCAGGGCGCTGCCCAGCCCCAGCACAGCCCAGCGTGCCAGCTTGTCACTGGCCGAAAGGCAGCCCACGTGGGTGTCCCGGAGTGCGGGTGCCACGTAGCACACGGGCTTCAGCTCCCCTTGGATATGGGCCTGCAGGCGGAAGGGGGTGCTGTGAAGGAGACGGCCCTCTGGGGATGGTGGGAGGCTGCAGAAGCAGAGGAGGAAACAGGACATTGGGCACAAGAGCCAGAGCTGGTCTTCTGACCCCACCTGACACCGTCTTTCCCAATCTGACCACACCCACAGTGGCTCTTCACATACTAGATATCATGAGCAGCTCCCTTGGGGGTGTTGCTGATGTAGATGTGTAGGAAGATCCGGGGCTTGAGGGTGAACGGGGCCCCAGGTCCCGGCTGGGGGGCCAGCACAGACCGCTCCCTGCCCTTGGGGCCTCCCTGTGTCACCAGCAAGAGCTGCCGGAACAAGAATCTGGGAGAGACAGAAGAGCCGCTGGGAGATGCTGCATCCTGCCTAAGGCTGCCACCGAGTGCCCACCCTGTCCGCCCTTCACCTCAGCAGGGCCCGCCGAGCGATGACCAGACCATGGCAGTCGTGGAGCTGCCGGCCCGAGAACTCCAGCCAGCCAGCACAGCTGCTGCTGCCTGTGCCCAGTGCCACCAGCTCGTAGATCTCCTTGGCATGACCCCTGGCGCCTGGGACCTCTGCAAGGGGAAAAGGCAGAGATTGCCCGGCCTAAGACGAGGGCCCCACAGGGGCCTTCGGAGGTGCGTGGGTGAAGGGCAGGGCAACCGCTACCTCTCTCCAGGATGACTGCCGCCACGGTCCCCTTACAGGCCCGGTACGGTGAGGTCTCGTCCACCAGGCGGTCAAAGCCAGCGCTGACCACAGCTGCGCAGCGCTGCTCGTGGGTCAGAATGTTCTCTGCACATGGGGGAAAGGATAGAGGTGGGGACCCCGCAGGCCATGCCACTCCCCTCGCCACAGGGGTTGGGTCAACAGGGGCCCACCTACCTATACTCAAGGAGCTAGGTGGAGGCTTGCTGGGGGTCTTGGGGGCTCTGGAAGAGAGACAAGGGGTGGGTTACCATTGTCCTGGGTCTGCCCTCCTGTCCTTTGTCTTTCAGGAAGCCAAGAAGTTCCATTATTGTGGTGGTGGTGGGTTCATCTTCCAGAAACCAGTTCCTGGGCTGTTCTCCTAGCAGTCCCTGCCCCCAGCTCCTTGAAAGGCCAGTCCCGATGCCCAGATGGTCTCTGCAGCAACTCACCCTGTCCCCACACACATGCACAAACACAGTGTTTCAGCCCCCCGCCTCCAGTTGGGGCTCGGTCACCTGGGACACCTGCCCCCTCACCTGGGCTCGCCATCTGACTCTGGATGTAGCTGAGGGCAGAGAGAGCCGCCTGCTGTTTGGCTTCCTTCTTGCTGCTGGCAGTGCCCGTGGGGCAGGCCACCCCATCCAGTTCCACACACACAGAAAAGGGGAAGCGGGGATCTAGGGAAGGAGGGGGCCGTGAAGCAGTGCCTTGCACTTCATGCCCGTTGCGGGCCCTTTCTAGGAGGGCCACGACATCTGCCCCACCTGAGCCACAGCAGCTGTCAGCTGTGCTTCCTCCTGACATCTGAGACCGAGGACAGCCGGAATGATAAGGAGACAGACTGCCAATTCCTGCACCAGGCACGGCATGTGTTTTGGTGGACTGGGCCCGTCATCACGCAGAGAATCCTCCTAAGCCCCTCTGAAATAGGCCTGTAAGATCCCATTTTATAGAGGGGGGTACACAAAGGGCGGGCAGTGTACCCAGGTAGTGCCAGAACCCAGATTCAGGGCCATGCTGTTCTCGGGATGAGGACCCTGAGCACATTGCAATCCCTGCCTTTCCCCAGACACACAGCTTTATTTCTCTTCCACGTTTGAAAGGTTTGTCTATCAAACCCTATCACTTTAGGTGTTACTTATGACACAAAACTGACAGGTGGAAATCCTAGAACTGGGTTCACGTGGTCAAAAGGCCTAAACTTAGTTCATGGTGGTCGCTGGTACTTGCTACTAAATTGTTTCTCAAAAGGACTGCCCTTTTAGAAGAAAATCCGCACCTAGGCACTGCTCGCTAGTGCTCAGATTCACCTACTTTAAAAGAGCATCAGAGATGCCAAAGGGTAGATGCAAGAGGAACACTGGCCTCAGAATACCAGCGCATGGCAGCTAGCATGGCAAGAACTAAACCTGGCAACAGTGATCAAAGGACACTAAAACCACAAGGTGACTGTCATGGGGAACAGAATATTCACACCATTTCCAGACGCCACCCCTCCCCCCTCATGACTAATTAAGCACGAAGGGGAAAGTAAAGACACCTGTAGGATGCCACCTCAGGCCCTCCCAGCTACCATCACCATTGGTTGGACAAACAGATCACAGGCCTCCAGCCAATAAAGCACAGCTTGAACCCAAGCCTGAGGAAACAGACAAACCCCAGTGTAAGGGCGTTCTACAAAACGACTGGCCCTGACTCTTCATAAACATCAACGTCCTGAAGATAAAGACAATTGCTTCCGATAAAAGGAGATTAAAGAAGTGTGACAGCTAAATGTAATCGTTCACGGTGGGTTGGGGGGCCATTATTGGGACAATAGGCAAAATTTGAATGTGACTGGTAATCAGGTAATGGTATTTATTATATTAATGTTTAAATTTCTAGAACTTGATCGTTGTCTTGCAGTTATAAAGCAATGTCCTTGTTCTTAGGAAATACACACTAAAGAGTTTAAGGGGTAAACTAACTTTCAGATTAATAAAAAAAATAATATTGTGGATATTCATATATAAATATATAGAATGGAGAGAGACATACAAAGCAAAGGTGGCAAATGTTAAGTGGAGAATTTGGGTGAAGAGTTTGTGGGAATTCATTTATACTATTCTTTGAAATTCTGTAAAAATAGAAAATAAAAATAAAAGTGACTCAAAACCGTGCCTACCCACATAAACAGTGGAAAGGGAAATGTCAAGCAGAAAGTGGGGCAATACAATCCTGTGGTTCAGCTTAGGCTCCAAAAAAATCTGCCTGGGCTCATACAGCTGTAGCCACGCAGCTACCGCCTCTCTGGCCCTCTTCCCATCTGTAGAATGGTAGCAACAGTATTGAACCTGCCTTAAGGAACAGTGAGGACTCAATGAGTTAACGTGACTGGAGTCCTTCAGACAGTGCCTGGCCCATCATCCAGAACCCATGAATGTTGGACATTATCATTTGTATTGAATCCATTTTCTTATTTTCTGTATTCTTGATGCCCTGGCATTTGGGCTCTTGATCCTGTAGAGACCACCCCTCCCGAGGCTACCTATTTTCTAGAGATAGCAAATGACTCCCCTGCAAGCATGCCTTTGATATAAAAAACAAGCAATCTAGAGCTCACATCCCAACCATCAAACTCTCACTCAAGGCAATATTCCTCATATCCTTACCCTAGGGCCATGTATTAGACAACTAGGGACCATCCCCAGAATCCCTAAATTTACTCACTGCTTTGCCTTACTCAATCCTAAGCTTACTCAGCCTACCTGCATTGCTTCAACCATTCCTTCCCAAGAAAAACCCCAAAAAGGCTCTGGAACCTGCTCTTTCCCGTCTCTTCTGCCCCCTGACCCACCTTGGTCCCTTCAGACATGGCCCTGTGTGGTGAGCTGTGCCTTGTTTTTAGGGATCTGTGACTATTTACTTCTTCCTTCATAACCATCATTTCTATGTCTGCTGTCCTACCACACCTGATTAAAGCAAATCCTAGGTACATATTTAATACATTATTTCTTTTTGAGCTGTTCATTTGGGAGTCTCTTAGATAGTTTCACAAAAATTCCCAAAAGCAATGATTATCTTGCTATCTCCTTAGAAACTAGAAATGCACTGGCTTAAAGGATGCCCTGAGGAAGAGGAAAGGACGCAGTAATGATTATCTCTAGTGTTCCCACTATCAAATTGATAATGTATTTAAGTCAGGGGCTGGTCCTCACTCAGTTATCTCAAATGCTATAAAGGCGACTGTAATTGCATGTAATTGACCTTTGAAAAAGAAAAACAAAAAACAAAAAACAACCACATGCGAAAGGCTGGGTAGCTTGGGGCACGTCTTTTAACCTTCACGAGCTTCTCGGATGGGAATAACGTTCACCCTGCCGTGACCTGCCACAGTTAGATGTCCGGTGTAGCCGGTAGACTAGCACCATACTGCTTACCGCAGGAGTCTACTTTGGGTGGGGAGGGGACAGGCAAAGGCTCAGGCTCAGCTCAACGTCCCCTCTGATTTATCTGGGGTTAGCCCAGACGTGCTGCTGTCCCAGGCCTCCGGGCCTCACCTGCTGTCTGGTCCTCTCGGAAGTTCAGGGAGACGCCCTGACTGGCCGCGTATTGCGTAAGCAAGGCCACGGCCTGGCCAGGTGGCGGGTCTTTGAGCTGTAGGCCCAGGGGTCTGGCTGCCTTCGGAAAGTCCCCGGCAGGCCCTGCAGGCGGGACAGAGACCCTCGGGGACATTTCCAGCTGTTCCCCCAAGTCTTCCGGTGCCTGAGCTGCCCCTAGTACCCCGACTCCGGCTTCCGCCCGAGGCCCACCATCTCCTGCAGCAGCCGAGACCAGCGGCTGCCCGCCCCCCTCATTGTCCACTATGCTGGGGGCAGGCGCAGGCTCCCAGGGGTCTTGACCCGGGCTAGCTGATGGACGCCAGGCGTTGGGCCCGGGGCTGATCTGCAATGAAGCCGCCAGGCGGGGCTTCCTGCGGCCACTGTCGTCCGTGCTGGCCGCTGAAGCCATGGCCGAACGTGAGGACCAGAGGAGAGTGGGCCGAGCTTGATCTTGCAACGCCTGCACCCTTTTACACGCGCCAACCGGCTCCCGCGTGGGGAGCACGTTGTGCCGCGTATAGCGCGTGGCGAGCTCCGCCCCGACTCTGCTGCTGGCAATGAGAGCCTGCAGAACTGTGGCAGGCAGTGCTCGCAACCAATTGGAAGGCCAGCCTGGAGGTGGACAGAGTGGTCACCTGGCCAACACCCCTCTTCTGGGGCGGGGCTTCGGGCGCAGGGGTTGTAGGGGGAATATGGGTGCATTCCCATCAGCCTCTTCGCCTTTGCGTGGTCCTGGGGAAGCGTTGACGAAGAAAGGGGTTGGGGACTCTAGTCCGGCGTCTCACCTGGCTTGCGTGTAACACCACAACCATCACAACAGCCAGTCCCCAGCTGCTTAACTGAGCCTGGAGGTACTCATCCGTTAAATAAGGTGTTCTAAATTGAAGCAGTCCCACAGCAGCTTTAGGATCTTCGTTTAAAAACTCTGAACTGTACACGTTCCCGAATGCAACCGAAAGTGCTCTGTAGCCAAAATTAAACATTTGGCACCCTGCCCTTTTTTTCTTCAGAAGAGATTTTTAAGTTAGCTCATAAAAATACCACAACTCTTTAAGATGAGTGACTAGGGATAAAGGAGAAAGAAAAATACGATGAAATTAGGGATGAAGACAATGTACATATGGCTTGCTGTGATGTAACACCTAATTGCTAGAAGGAGGCCAAAAATATAATTGAGTCTTATAGGAGCCAGTGATAGGGAAAACATAACCAACTACTGTTCACAATCTTTAAGATTTGTCCCATTGCTGCAGATTGCTACCTTTGGGTCTGACAGTGTTCGCCAGGATTGTGGCTGTGTGGAATCTGGAGCCTATACAGAGCAGTTGGTGGAACCAGGAATGTTTAACTTAGGAAGAGCAGGTGTTAGGGGCAGAGTAGATTCAACCTCCCAAACATTTCAAAGATTGGCACCAGGAAGAACAATTCTGGTTTTGGAGTGTAGTTCAGAGAGCAGAATTAGGCCTAATTCTGGTGTTCAGAAATGGAGTGATGGCTGCCCATAACCACAAGGACTTGAATAGAGTTGCCAAACCCAGAAATGTCACCAACTGGAAGTTGCATGAACAAATCATGATATATTCATACCGAGTAATAGAAAAACTACTGTTATGTGCACAACATGGATGAACCTCATAGACATGGTGCATGTAAGAAGCCAGACTAAAAAGAGTACTTCTGCATGATTGTATTTACATAAAGTTCTTGAACTGGCAAAATTAATAGTGAGAAGAGTCAGAACTGTGGTTACTTCTTGAAGTGGGTATTGACTGGGAAGCGGCACCAGGCAATTTTCTGGAGTAATGGAAATGTTCTATGTCTTGAGCTGGGTGGTGGTTATGTGAATTTTTATGTATGTAAAAACTCAGTAAGCTTTAAACTTCAGACTTGTGAACTTTACTGCGTGTTAGGTATATGTCAGAAAAAAAAAGAAAAGAAAAGAAACAGCTTGTTTAGAGAAAGGAAAGAAAGAAAAAATGGAATTGGCCCCTCAGTGCAGAAGCTGAATGGGTGTCTCATAAGATTGGTAAGAGAAATAATGATTCCTCAAAGATGTCCAGGTCCTGATCCCCTCTGACTAGGAATATGTTACATCGTATGGCTAGGGAGATTAAGGTAGCAAATTAAGTTTTCTAATCAGCTGAGATTAAGATAGGGAGATTATCCTGGGTTACCTGGGTAGGTCCATGTAATTACGAGGGTCCATAAATGGGAAAGAGGGAGACAGAAGAGTTGGAATCAGAAATGGCATCATGAGAAAGCCTCAATGGGCCATTGCTGGCTTTAAAGATGGAAGGAGGTGTTGAACCAATAAATGCAAGCAGCTTTTAGAAGCTGGAAAAGGGCAGGCGGTGGGGAGGGGTGGACAAAACCAAACCCAATTCTCCCCTGAAGCCTCCAGAAAGGAACATAGCCCTGCTGACACCTTGATTTTAGCCCAGTGAGACCCATTTCAGGCTTCTGACCTCCACAGCTATGTGATATTGTGTTGTTTTAAGCCACTCCATTTGTGATAATTTGTTACAGCAGCAAAAGGAAACAAATATAAATGGCATTCAATTTTTTTTGCGTATATACCTGTAAAATTATTTTGAAAACTTTGTATCCTAAATATTTTTAGTCACAAGTTTAAATAATTACAAAGATGCAGTTTTTAAACTTATTATATATTATAATCATCTTTCTAATATATTTTCACCAAAACCATGTGAATGCAGACTAAGCTTATTCCATTTATGAAAAACACTTTCCAAATGATTTAACTGGCAAAGCCTGTCTTCATAGTCAAACCACTCAACTAAATCAGGCTTACTTTCTATCAGAAACAGTCTGACTATTTCTTCAATTTAAATAAATGTGTTGATATTTTCTTAGAAGAACCATCTCGTTTCATTCCACTTTTCATTATTCAAATATTTATCAAGCATCTGTTCTTCTAGTTGTTTGAGATGCATTGGTGACCAACAGAGACAGAATTCCTGTCCTCCTAGAGTGACTTCTGAATTCTATTTCTAAGATAGGTAGCTGCGAAGGCACTTAGCCTAACCAAGAAGTTAAAGTCTCAATGAGATAATTTGTTAACAGCCAGCAGTATTTTCTTTTTTCTTTTTAAAAAAGACTATCGAAGTAAAACATATGAACAGAAAAGTGTACAAATCATTCGATAAATTTTCACACATTGAACACACCTATGTAACCAGCACTCAGATGAACAAAGAAAATATTGTTAGTCCCCAAATTCTCCCTCCTGCACCCTTTCATCATTGCTTCTTACTGAACCTGCTTTTCTTAGTCTTACGGTGACTCTCTCCTGCAGGAACACTGCCTTTTGGAATTGCCCCCTTGTTCAGTGCCCGCCTTGGGCAATGCTCCAAGATTGGGGAAAAAGTGATTGAGGAGATGCAAACGGAGAAACATCTGATTCCAAGGATCTTTCAGATAAAAACTATATAGATGGAAGCTGAGAATTTGGAAATCGATTCTTTAAAGTAATGGTTCTCAAAGTGTGGTGCCTGGACCAGAAGTAGGAGCATCACTTGGGAACTCATTAGAAATATAAATTCTTGGATCACATCCCAGGCCTACTGAACCAGAAACTCTGGGGGTGGGGCCCAACAAGTTGATTTAACACATCCTCCAGGGGGTTCTAATGTGATCAAGTTTCAGAGCCTTTGGGTTAAGACAATTGTAAAACTTATAATTTCACAGTTCTAAAAGCTTGGCCCCCAAACAAGCTGAATCAGCATCACCTGAGAACTTAGCAACACAAATTATTAGGCCCTACCCCAGCCTCACTGAATCAGAAACCTGTGTTTTAACATGTTCTCCAAGTGATGTTGATGCCTGCCAGAATTTGAGAATCAATGTCTAAAGCTATACTTGCCTGACCACTGGGAAAGCCTTATGCATTCCCAGGCATACTTGTACCCTAATTTGTAAAGTCTGCGTAATAGGGTATTAAGACAATCATTAGGATTCCTACTGACTAATACAGTGCCCAGTTCATACTAGGTGCTCAATGTTTGTTGAATGAGCTAATTTAAAACTCAAAAGAACCCTTCGAAATAAAAAAATTAGTTAAGCATAGGTGGGATTCGAACTCTCCACAAAACAGCCTTCACTCTTAGGATTTGAGATTTTATTTCTGCTGTACTCAGCACCGCCTCCGCTCCCATTCCCCCTCCGCCCGGGCGGTGGCGCTCTAGGTCGCCCCTGAAGCCAGACTGGGAGGCAGGATTTCCTGCCTCGAGAGAGCACTTCCGTTCCGGCCCGGAAGACCATTAATTGCTGATGCTATGGGGCTGATCGTGGAAAGTTGCTGAAGGTAGGGTGTCGCTTTGGGCTCCCTCGTGTTACGAAGGTCACATGAGCATCACGCGGAGGTCCATTTCCTAGACGAGCACGGCGAGGCCCGGGTCACGTAAGTGCTCGTGCCGGGCGGCAGAGAGAAGGTGGTCCCGGAGCTGGGAGGAGAGCTTGGGTCTGCCCTCTGAGCGGGTCCACGGGCCCCAAGCTGTGTGCCTTTGGGACAGGTCATCCAACACCTACAGATTGGGTTATTAGTCTCTAGCTCGTAGAGAAGTAAAGAGCGGCAGCAGCTATCTGCTACACAGCGCTAGATGAGAGTCCTCTACTGTTGAATTTCTGGGACCCGGAGATAGAGTGGGTAGGGAAGACGTGTGTGAGGGGAGGAACCGTCCGGATTTCCTCATCCATCCCCTGCTACAGTCTCACTTTCTGTCGTGTGCCGCCATGGCAGTAACGCAGCCTTGGAAATCTGAAGGGGCCTTGAGAACCTCCGGTGAGATTGGGAAGTTGAGTTGTCTGTGGGGCGTTTCTGAGGTCGTGGGCTCCACCAGCGCCTTCAGAATCCCTGAGTTTGAGGCTGTCCTTTCTCCTTTTGTTCATTCATTCCTTCAGCTTCCTTATACTGATTGTTACCATGTAGTAAATACCAAGGCAATGGGCATAATTAAAGTCTCTTCCTCGTGGAGACTATTAGAGCAGTTAAAAAAAAAAAAAGCTTCATATTTAAATATGTAATTACAAATTGCAGTGCGTGTTCTGGAGAAAGCATGCAGGGTGTTGTGGGAGGATTGGGTTGGAGAACTGAGAGAGGCTTTCTGACTCGAAATCTGAAGGATGAGTAGGATATTGTAGGTAGAAAGGGCGCTGGCAATTATTCTAAGCAGAGAGAATGTGTGTAGAAGCCCTGTGGTGAAAAGAAGCATGGTGAAGAATAATCTAGAGGGGCTCTGTGTGATTGGATCCCAGGCACAAGAGATGAGCTGGAGACTTTTGTGTGTATGTGCTGATTTATCAGGGATACAGCCACCTCTGGAAGGCTTGGGTGCGCCTTAACTGCAATCAGTACAGGCAGTCCTATGGAAGCCAATGTTTTTCACAAAGACTCACTGAGCATCTCCTTGATTCCTGCCACTATCTTCTCTGGTCATGGAAAAGAGAATGACAGCAGCAGCTAGACACCACTAACTTGGGAATAAGTCAGAAACAGTCCCTGTTCTTGGAGAGCTTGCAGGCTACTGGAAGAGATAAGACTATGTATAAGCCACAACTAGAATGAGGCCAGCGTGCTAGAGAAACATATTCATTCGTTTGACAAGTATTTACTGTCATTTACTATGTGATGTGCATTTCACATGGCCTGAAGGTACATGGATACACTGAATTTACAGAATAAATGGATAAAATGCAGCGGCAGTTCCAAGGGAAAAGATTTGTGCTTACTAAGACCCTAATGCTAGTATTTGCTTTTAGATGCACAGGAGAGTAGCAGTGCAGAACTTGGACTTTGAATTGGATGCGGGGGTTAAGCTTTTGATCTTGGGCAGTTGCCTCTTGCCTGAGTCTCAGTGTCCTAAACTCCAAAATAGGGAGAATAGAAGAGTAAATCATGTATTACCATGTCTGGTAGATGTTTGCACTCAATAAATGAGCACTGCTGTTGTTTTTGCTGTTAATAAAAAAAGAGGAATTGTGTGGCTACTTTTAGAGCACTTTCTATTTAGCAAAGCCCTTTCACTAAATTTATTTTTATTCAACACATAGTGCATTTCCTGGAAGCTACTGTCCTTGACAGTGATAAGACAGACTAATTAGACTCGGTCCCTAGCTTTGGGGAACTTGAGTTAGTCTTGGGAGTGTAGCCTGGAGTGTAGGGCACGTAGTCTACAAATATGTAATTGTAATACCTACGAGCTATCGTAGAAGCTGACCCCTCGCCACCTATCCGACTTCATCCCCTACCACTCTTCCTCCTCATTCATTCTATGGCCTCTTCTTTATTGCTCAAACACTTCCTGCCCCAGGATTTTTGCACTTGCTATTTATTCTGCTAGGAACCCTCTTCCCAGGTGTCTGTGTGGTTCTCTCCCTCATTAGGTTCAGGCTCTGCCAAACACCACACCAAGGTTTTCCCTGGTTACCATCACTAAAACCTTCGGCCCATTGCCATCTCTTCCCTCATGGGTGGTTGTTGGTTTTATATTTGACAGTAGGCTACATACTCATTTGTTCTTGATTATCTGCTTCTCCAAAGAAAGTATACTCTTCTGAGGGCACATTTTACCCTCCTCGGAACCCTGGAGACTGTTGGTTAGACTCAGGCGTTTGAGAAGGCCAGCGTGATGTGTGGTTCTTGCTTTCCAGGATGGACTTCCCCAGCTCCCTCCGCCCCACATTGTTTATGACCGGCCCACTTGGTCTGAGTGATGTCCCTGACACGTCCTTCATGTGCAGCTGGAGAGATGCACTGTCGCTGCCAGAGTCCCTACCCCAGGACGCCGAGGTAGGGATGGTGGGGAGAGCCCTGGAGGCTCTGGGGTGGGCGCCTTCACTCGGCCCCCGTTTTCTAGCATTCACACCAGTTGGCAGGAGTATAGGGTGATGTGTCTGCTAAGACACAGGCTGAGCCAGAATCCCCTCCTTTGGCGTCCATGGATCAGCCTGCCATCCACAGAGGGTTCACTCAGTGGGAGCTGTTGGCTCGCTCTTTCTTACCTCCCTTTCCCCCAGCCTTTCCTTTCTCTATTTGTTCAACAAATACTCATTGAACAGCCCCTACAACGTGCCAGATACCTCCTTAGGCCCTGGGTGTTCAGAGTGACTAAGTCAGATACAATCCCTGCCCCGTGGTACTTAGAGTTGGGTTGAGCGAGAATAGACAGTGAATAGATTGAAGTATGATAACAGCTTTGAGCGAAACCAAAAGTATGCCGAAACAGCGCAGTGGGATGCGGCGGGGAGGGGAGACCTCCTGGGACAGGAAGGACACCAATTCTTTCCCTGGCAGCCTAAGCCATCTGGCTGCTACTGGAGACAAGCTGGCTAAGAATTACACCAGACAGAGACAAGTGGGTGCGAAAATCAAGAGAGAAAGTAGGGGGCTGGGGAGGGGAGCAGTGGTGCTTCCTTGACAAGAAAGGGCTTAAGTCGAATCGGCCCCCTCCAGGAGCCTGGCATGCTGGCTCTTCCAAGTCCCCCCGTGTTTGAGCTGAACCACCCTGCAGCAGGGAGTGGCCTGTGGGTGCCCTCAGTAAGTGACCACAAGGCGTCCTGAGTGGAAATGAGAATCAGGTGGAATTCAGGTCAGCCAGTAATGATGCAAGGGGCTCCTCTGAGAGCCAGTGTGTCTGGAGGTCAGAAGCACAGATTGGAGTCAGGCTGCCTGGGTTCAAAACCGGTTCTTCTCTTTACTGGCTCTCACCTTGGGCAAGGTGAGAGCCTCCCTGTGCCTCCACTTCTTCATCAGTAGTGACTGACGATGACAATTGTACAAACTTGGCAGGCTCTTATGAGGATCGAATGAGTTAATATAAGAAAGTGCTGGTGACAGTGCCTGTCCTGGGAGCACACTCACTGTTGTGTTGTCATTGTGGTCATGTTTCCACAGAACAGGGTGCCACACTTGGCCAAGGGACTGTTCTGGGAGCCGGACACCCCTGGGCCCCTTCCCTTGCTGCCACCTGGGCCTGGTAAGGGTCTTGATCCTCAGGGTCCCCTACCAAGCTGCTCCCCCATCTCTTCTTCCACCCAACTCCCCCTCCCCCACCTTGAAACCTTTCCTTTCCCTACTAATGCTCTCCGCCCCCAGGGTCCTAGTCACTTTGGACCGTGGCTCCGCTTCTGGACCCTTCCCAGTCCCTAGGACAGACCCCTTCCCCAACCTCATTTTCCTTCAGATCCCTGGGACCCTGGCCTGACTGCCCAGGACCTGCTTTTCCGGGGAGGTCCTAAGTTCCGGAGGCAGCCGCGAGCTGTGCTGGATGTTACTGAACAGGTAAGTGGCCCCACTGGAATGAACAGTGCTTCGTGTCTGGGGCTATGCTTAGTGACCTAGCCTTCTCTCCTCCTGCAGCTCAGCCGGTTCCTGTGGGACCATGGAGACATAGCCTATGCACCCCTGGGGAAGCTGATGCTAGAGAATTTCAAACTGGAGGGAGCACGGGTGAGTAACCCTGGCCAGGCAGGAGAGGGCCTCCCACTTTATGTTGGGGTGAGCCCTAAGGTGTGCGAGCTTGATGAGGCATTTCCACACAGGGCCGCTCTAAGAAGAAGACAGTGGTCAGTGTGAAGAGGCTGCTCGAGGACCTCGGTGGACACCAGCCCTGGGGGCAAGTGGCTAGTGAGAAAGGATGGGGCGGGTAGGCCTAGCTGGTGGTGGGGATGTGGAAGGAACTGGGACGTGGGTCCAGGTTTTCATCATATTGCTCCCTATCGCATACAGTGATGAGCCATATTTACGCAGAATTCCCAACTCTACTAGCCTAAGGGGAAAGGGGAACTTAAATTCATGGGTTGCAGGCATGGCTGTATCCAGGTTTTCAAATGTTTGAAATCGAGCTGTGTCTTTTTATTTTCTCATCTTGCCTCTGCCTGGCTTAATTCCTAGAAAGTTTCCAAGTGCAGCAAGATGGCTTATGATTCCAAGGAAAGAGCTGGTGTCTTTTCCTGAGGCATCAATAGAAGTCCTGGGAAGGGTGTCACTGGCTTGGCTTGGGTGTGGTGCCCATCTGTGAGCCAATCACTGTGGCCAGGGGTGGGTCATGTGACTACCCCTGGGGTATGGGAATAGGGCGGGGTGGTCTAAAGGAAGAAATTCTAGACAGATTAAAAAGGTGTCTACTGCACCTGGCCTTTCTAGGGATGGTACCCAGTTTTCATCCCCATCACTGCCACAGCCTGACCCTCTTGCCATCCTCTTGTCCCCAGGTGTCCCTGGGCATACCTCAGCCACCGACAGCGCCGGTTCTCCATCCTTGGGGGCCCGATCCTAGGCAAGTCAGTGGCGAACCTCCTGGGAGAGCTGCTGCACGAGGAGCTGGTGATGCGGTGGGAGCAGCTGCTCCTGGACGATGCTTTTACCGGAGGTGCACTGGCCTGGCTTCCCGGAAGGACGCCCCAGGTTGGGCAGCTGGTCTACCCTTCAGGAGGTGCCTTGGACAGGCTGTGTATCCTTTATTGCTGCACAGGATCCCAGCTAATTCCTTCTGGTGGAGGAGGTGCTCTTGGCACCCTCCAGGGGGAGGGCAGGGCTGGGCGGGGGGGCTGGGCGGGTGCTTGCAGTGACCAGAGCTCCCGTACTTAATGAGAAGTGCAGATTTCCAAGAGGTCCGTCAGACCCCAGGTGGTGACCCTCGGATTCTTGGGGATCCTGGCCACATCCAGCTCCGGGGTCCTGTCCGGCAGGTGGTGACCCACACCGTACAGGGAGAATGTAAGGCCCTTAGACAGCTCCTTCCCCTGCTGACTGACCTCCTCCCTGATCCTGACCCTCTCCATCCCCTCCTTAGCTCTGCTGGCTGTCCGCTCTGACTACCACTGTGCCCTGTGGAAGGTCAGTAAGCAGGGGATACCAGCCCCTCTTCAAGTGCTGCGGGTCGAGAAGGGGGCCACAGGGATCAGCCTCAGGTGAGGGGGCTGAATCAGGCTGGTCGGCAGGGAGACAGGCACGGGAGAAGGGGGCGGCCCGACACTAATCACATTTGTGCCCTGTAGCCCTCACCTGCCTGGGGAGCTGGCTGTCTGTAGCCGTTCGGGAGCCATCTGTCTGTGGACTGCCCAAGATGGGTAATGCTACTTTCTCAAAAAACCCTCCATCCCCATAAATGTCTCCCTGAACTATAGCCCACATTCCCCACACAATATGTTCCCCACCCACCAACCCCCACTCTTAGCTGGCCTATCTCCTCAAGGCTTCGGCAAATCTACAAGGATCCTGAGACCCTTGTGTTTCGGGACCCCTCTCCCTGGCGTTGGGCAGACTTCACCGCCCACCCTCGGGTACTGACTGTGGGTGACCGCACCGGAGTGAAAATGATTGACACTCAGGTGAGATGGGGGACCGTCACCGGCCCAGCATCCTAGGGTGGGGCTTGCAAAGGGGACCTCCCCCAGGGTATGAAAAGCAGCAGGGCCAGTGAGTCCAACAGACTGATGGGGCTGGTGCCCTAGACCTTGGACTGTAGGAGGGTCGACCTGGCTTTCTCCCCCAGGGCCCGCCAGGCTGTGGCTTGCTCCTTTTTCGTGGTGGGGCGGAAGCAGAGTGTCAGAAAGGGGAACGTGTCCTGCTAACCCAGTACCTGGGAGAGTGTGGCCCCGAGTCTCTGCAGCCCACACTCCATCTCATCTGTACCCAGGTGAGTGACACATTCCCCCTCCTATCCCTCATGCACTGTCACAGCTGGTTACTAGAGGGTCCTGGGGCAACTGCAGGCAAAATAAGAATCACAAACCCTGATGAGTCTGTGGCTGAAATGGCCTCACAGAGGGATGGTGACATCTGAGCAGGGCTTTGAGGTGCCACTGGGGATGGACCACGTGAGGAGGAAAGGCATGAGGCAGGGAGCAGTCTTTGCAAAGCTGGACAATTATCTGTGCTCGGGAAAGGGGAGGAGGTCTGAGGGCCCCCACCTCACCCCCCAGGACCCCAGGGTGTTAGTAGGTGTATGTCAAGCATAGGTTCCAGGGTCCGGTGAGTTAGAGGAATGCTGGGTGAAAGGTGGGCTTTTTGTGATGAGACACCTCTTCGCCTCTCCCAAGAGCCCTTCTCCCAGTTGTGGCCTTTGGGATGAGACAGCGCCACCCACTTGGAAAACATCTGTGTGGGGCCGGGCAGATGAAGGTGGAGAGGTGCTCAGGGCTGGTCGCAGAATGAGTGACCACTCGGGGGTTTGCACTTGGCCCGAGAGCCATATGGGGCCACCCAGAGAGACTTATCGAGTATGTCTCCCACATCTCGGCCTCGTCTCTTCTGTCCCCCAGTTCTCGCTCTACCTGGTAGATGAGCGCCTCCCCTTAGTGCCCATGCTGAAATGGGACCACGGCCTCCCCTCCGCGCCCCTGCTGGCCCGGCTGCTCCCTCCACTGCGCCCGGGCTGCCCAAGGCCACTGCTCCTGGGAGGCCAGGGCGGCCAGCTGCAGCTGCTGCACATCACGGGTGAGGATCCGGGCAAGGGCAGGGGCATGTGGAGAGAGGGGCAGGGCTGGGGCCTGGACAATGCCTCAGCTGTCTGTCCTTCCTCCAGGGGAGGGGACCTCCACACCCCGGCTGGCAGGGCTCCCCCAGTCTCTCCCTTCCAGGAGCAACTCACTCTCCGCATTCCCCCTGCTGGAGCCCAGGAGTCAGCAGCGGCTGCAGGAGCGTCTGCAAGCACCAACCATAGGTGCGCTGGGGTAAAGGAGTGAGGTTGGGGGGCTGTGCCGCACCGGGCCTTGGGGTCACCGTCGTTGCTGTCTCTAGGTCTGGCTACTGCCATCTCACCCTCTGCCTCCACACCAGTCCTGTCGCTCTTCCAACTCTCAGCAGCTGGAGATGTCTTCCACCAGCGCCTCCACCTCCGGGAAGACACCAGTGACCCTGGGCCCGACGCCCACGCCCCCATGGCTTCCTGGAGCCCCCAGGACACTGCTTGCTGCCGCAGGTGGCTGAAGGCCTTGCTGGAAGAGCCTCCGGCTCCCCCTGTGTGGGCCGTGCCCACCTTTTCCTACCGCCGTCTGCTGGGCTTCAAGGAGCAGCAGAAGGTTGAGGGGAAGGTGCCAGAGGGTCTCCGGACGGCCATGGCCAAAGGGCAGCTACTGCAGCAGAGGGACCTGGGCTCGCTCCCCACCGCAGAGCCGCCCCCTGCCGCTGAGCCGGGGCCTGAGGATGAGCTCAGTGAACGGCTGGAGGCAGCCTGGGAAGGCCCAGCGGCTGCCTGGTGGGAGCAGAGGCGGGGCAGAGGCTCAGGGCCCGGGAAACAGCCCAAGCGGCACAAGCGCCGGACACAGCTATCCAGTACCTTCTCCTCGCTCAGCGGCCGCCTGGACTTCTCAGACGCCCCCAGCCCCCATCACAGCCCAGAACGGACATCCCCTGTGTCCAGGCCTCAGCCCCCGGTGACCCCACCCTCCCAGGAGTTGACCCAGGAGCTGTGGGCCCGAGGCGTCCCCTCAGAGCGGCAACAGACCCTCCGTGACTATATGGCCAAGCTACCGCTTCAGGGGGACTTCCCAGAAAGTGCCTCCGCTCCCCTATCCCAGACCTCAAGCATTCAGGCCACCTCCTTCAAGCAGCAGGCCCTCCGCGACTGCACAGCCAAGCTATCACTCCAAAGGGACACCCCGGGAAGTGCCACTGTGCCCTCCTCCCAGACCTCCAGCATGCGGGCCACCCCCTCTAGGCAGCTGGTGCCTGTCCTCTGTGGTTCTCAGCCACACCGGAAGAAGCCCCGCATGGGCTTCTGAAGACCCAGGAAAGCTGCCCCTCCATCTTCAGGGAGCCCTTGGTCCTGGAATAGCCATATTTTCTGTGACTGGAACTTAGGGAATAAAGAGGAAACAGTCCCAGCATGCAGACCTTTCTGCTTCCTGGAGGCCCCTGTGACTGGGAGACATCCAAAAGTGATTTGAAGCCAGGTCGGAATAGGAACAACAGAATAGTAATTTCTGCTGTTGCCTGAAGATATTTCCAAAGGCACATGGATGGGGCCCAAGGGTTCCTGTCCTGATGCCCTTCAGGGGGCAGTGCTGTGCTTGAAGCAGGGCTCCCGTCAGGCTGCGGGCTCTCTCACGTGAGCCGTGTCCCCTGGTGATGTTGGGTAACTGCCAGCTCACTGTGGTCAGTGACAGTGAAGCAAGACACTGAGAAGCGGCTGGTGCCTAGCGGTGCTCAGTGGACATCAGCAGCTGCTGTGGGCTAGTTTGTGCGTGTGAAGCAATTTCTGCCATGATCTGATGTTTTGTTGAGGCAGATGATTTGGAACCTCACTTAGGGATTGAATAAACTTGTCACCTGAGCGTGGTTTTGAATGATTAAAGTTTCTTAGACTAGAAGGCATCCACTTAAGTAGCTTCTGATGTCTAAAGCATACAGTTCGCTTCCTCAGAGTTCTGTAGCTCTGCTGGGAGGTTCTGCTCTCCTGAGAGGAAAACAGCCACTTGAAATTTCACAGGACACCAGGATCCGATATAGATTTCAAACCACACATAAGAGGAATGGTCTTATTTCAGGGTACGTGATGAAATGGATCGTATATGACTTGTGCGGATATTAAATAATGCAGTAACACATCGTCTCACATGGATACTAAAATGTTTATAATGTTCAAATGAGGCATTATGGTTACACGATTTGCCCCACAAGTAATCGGGGGAATGGGTTACACCTTAGAATAAGGAACACAGTGCCGCCCTGCACTTGCAGAAGCTGACAGCGCAGGGGAGATAAATCAGGTGACAGGCACGTGTCGCAGCTAAGGCCCCAGAGCACTCTCGGGAACTGCAGGAAGGAAGGGGAGCCCAGCCCAGGGGGTGACCTGTACCCAGCACCAGCTTCCTACTAGTCCAAGGGCAGAGGGGCCACCTTGGTTCAGTCCAAGCCAAATTCAATGTCTTCCCGGTCTCCTGCCTTGGTCTCTGAGGGCTCTTTCTCAGACCTCACTCCATCCTTTTCAGTGCTGTTCCCTAAAAAGTTAGAAAAGAAGGTGACTTGGTATTCTGGAGAAGTGTCACCCCTCACCTTCCCGCAGGTAGGCCTTCGTCAACCACGCAAGCTGGTGGGAGAGAAACCTGGCTACTGAGGATCGTCAGAGAAGAGCAGGAAAGGCCTGTTCAACAGACATCCTGATTCAGGTCCCCAAGGCAACCGATGAACAAATACCTGCCAGTCTGCTTGTATCAGGAAGCACTAGCCAGCTTCCCCCACAAATGCATCTCCTTGGTCACGTGCTCGGGCCCCCAGCACCAGGCCAGTCTGATAAGTCAGTCTGTAGCTTCCTTTATCCCACCCAGCCAGCCGCTCTGGACACTGTCCCTGCCTGGTGAACCTCCCTTCCCTGTTGGCACTGTCTTGCGTGTCATTCATCCTGATCCTGGCCCTTCGCTGTGGAGGGACCATACCATCAGGCTTGCTGTCGCCCTCGTTTTGTCCCACGTTTCAAGTTGTGGTGTCACCAGTCCCCTCCCTCTCTCAGAAGCCTTGGTCTGGAAAGGCCGAGGATCTGAATGGTGAGGAAGGGGTGAAAATACAGTCTCCCCCAGCCCCATCTACACCTGCTGAACAAGACTGGTGAGATCTGCATGGCCCTAAGTAGCCCAGAGATGCCACCTGCCCGGGAATGGGTCAGCTCAGGCCAGCAACTGGCAAGTGGCAGCCTCAAAGAGATATAAACTTAAGAACATGATCACGGCTATCTCTGTGGTCAGTCATGAGTGACCCTCTCCTATGGGATTCTTGGGGCAAAGGCCAGTTGGCTACTCAACTTTGGGTTTCAGTGGTCAACAATTCATTTCCCTACTGTCAAAGCTTTCCACCCCATGCTCTTGAGAGTAAGGTGGCATTAACCTGGAGAAGAAGCTGGAAGTAGATCACTGTCCCCATCCTCACTGGAAGGGGGTGGTATGGTATCCCTTTTGCAGGTTGGGGGTGTCGGTGGAGAGCTTGAAGTCTCATCGTCATTGAGCTCCTGAATCAGAGGGCGTGGGGACTTGGTGGCACTACTTCGGGTTTCCAAGTTACTCTTTGCTGCTTCTTTAAATATGTGTGTAAAAGGCGTCTCAGCCTTCCTGGAGGTGTCCTTAGAGATTGCAAATATATTTGAGAGGGCATCTGTGGATGTGTTTTCCAGCACTGGAAGTGAGATGTAGTCCAGTTCAGGGTCACTGTCATCACTTAAGCTTGAGATAGTTGTAATCTTTGGAAAGCACATTGTCTGTTAAAAAAAAAAAAATGTATTTGAATATTTCCCTTTTACAATAGTCACTGTAAAATGCACAACGCTAATTTCACTTTTTATCTAGCACAAAATATTCTGTTGCCACATGCAGGAAAGACCCAAGGGAGCAAAGCACTCTGCCTTTGGAAAGTTGGGCCTCAGGATGAACACCTGTGGCCACTGTTTCTGAGTCCCAAAGTCTACAGCCATGTGTACACTGCTTTCCCACCCTCTGTTGGGTCTCCACCCCGCACCCACTCCCCTGCCCGCTATATTCTGGCTACGACATCATCCTCCTGGGGCCCTGAATGGGCTCATCTCTGAGCCGTGGCTGGCATAGGCCTAACCTGGCCACCTGGACTCTGCCCCGTTGGAGGTCAGGCCCCACGGAAGCTTTCGTCCCGTGTCTGTTCCTTTCCTCAGTGGTGAGCTCCTGCACAGACTATCTTATGTTTCCCCCTCCCTCAGGGCATGGGTTTGGCACACATGGACTCTCAGTAATGCTGTGGGGAGGAAGGTCAGGTGAGATCAGTAAAACTACCCATCTTGCCTCGTACACTCTCCTCCTCCTTCCCCACTTTTTCTTCCCTCTCTATGTGTTGCTAGAGTGTAGGCATTCACAAGATGAACATAAATACATCAGAAGGGCAGAAACATGTCAGGTGATGATGTAAGTACATAGGTATTAAAAATCAGTGATAAAATATGTTCAAGAAAACCCAAGTAGTTAATCATAAAACCTTAAATAAGTGAGCAACAGCCAACAGCTGCACTTCTTTTCGAAAGGTGAAAATACAAGGCGTGTGCAATGCTTTAAGCACAAAGAGCACTTTACTTTCCAATTAAGGAGATAACACTTTGTAAATGATGAGACTAGAAGTGAAAGTGGAATGATGCTGATTGTGGGAAAAACCTGGGTTATAACCTTGTCCTGGTCTTCCAAAGATTCGCCTGTATCAACATCTTCCAAGTCAGGTAGGTCCTGAAAGAGCAAATGAGCCCATGTCACCAGGAGGCATTCACATTCATCACTGGAGAGGTGAGACAGATGCATCCACGCAGTCAAGCAAGCCTGAGTTTTTACATGAGCGAAGTGTGGAGGGGAAATGCGAAAAGACCCAAACCATTCAGACAGCCCTGTGCACGCTCACAACACACACTCATTGCCCAGTATCTGGATCGGATCGGTGAATGAGATTTGCGAGGTATAACATGTTTGAAGAATTTCCACATCTTTCTCCACTTGACTTTGTCATTAGACATACAGCCAGGTTATCTGGGGAGACATAACGGAGCCCAAACCAAATGCACCTTTTGTGTACAAATTGGTCACAGGACTCTTTGGTATAAAGTAAGTATATTTTGGACTTCCTCAAAACTAGGAGAGCTTTTGTGTTTTGTGTTGTGTTTTTGTTTGTTTGTTTGTTTTGTATCTTTATCTCCAGCAACTGGTCTAGCATGGAGGCAAGCAGCACAGTGTTAGATACATGAACTCTAGAGCCAGACCGCTTAGGTTAGTATTCTTTTTCCACTGTGCCTAGCTGTGTAGCCTTGGGCAAGTTGCTTAACCTCTCAATTTCCTCATCTGTAAAATGGAGATAAGAATAAAATCTACCTTTTGGAGTTACTGGAAGGTTAAATCTATAAATATAAGACATGTTTAGTACAGTGCTAGGCAAAGAATAAGAACAATAAGTATTAGCTATTAGTTGTCCTGTATGTAGTTGATTCTCAAATGTTAGAGATAAATTGCCCAGTTTTGTTTCTTAGTACATAGGCCCAGAAAACTAGAAACCCACTCTGAAAATTGACCATGCCCAGTTTAAACCTTATTGAGTCACGTGAAATTGTGAAATTAGAAATGAAACACAGTTTAGAAATTTATTTTATTTTAGGTGAGGGAACCCTTGGTTGACCTCGCAGGTTGCAAGGACCCTGTCAGTTTACAATCTCTTATTTTTTTTTTTACACCTACAGCACCTGGTCTTCCTAGGTGGTCTCCCATTCAAGTACTAACCAGGCCTGACCCTGCTTAGCTTCTGAGATCAGATGAGATTGGGCTTGTTCAGGGTAGCATGGCCATAGACAAAGGAAATTTATTTTTTATTTTTTATTTATTTATTTTTTAACGCCTATAGCACCTGGTCTTCCTCATCCAAGGTACTAACCAGACCCGACCCTGCTTAGCTTCTGAGATCAGACGGGATCAGGCACGTTCAGGGTGGCATGGCCATTAGATATTTATTAAGGGGGCAAAGTTGTGCCCACAGGTTTAAAGTGAAGGAGCTCACTCCTGGGCAGAGAAGCAGGGCCGTCCTTCTGGGTCAGCAGAGGGAGCATCAACTGGCCACTAGGTGTGAGGCTAAAGGTACAAGAAAAGCCTCTCCACTCCTTGCTCCATCAAACTCCAGTCCCTGGGGGGTGTGACAGAATGTGTAAATTCTCACAGTGCTCATTCTGTGGGCCAAAGCATTTAAGACTTAACAAAAAAGGAAGAGTTTAAGGAAGGAGAGGGTTCAAGAGGCTGTGATTAATCTTAAGGTTAGGCAGCCCTTCCCTGACACTGGACAGTTACATAGGAAGTCAGAGCAGTGACAGGCCAGGCAGGTGGCATCAGCCATTTGTGGAGCAGCTGTCCACAGAGAATTAGAGGCTCTGATAATAAAATATAGCTTTCTCAACCATAATGTATAAGGCTAGCTGGACCTAATTGCTTAGCAGTGTAACTTCTTTGGGGAAAAACAAAAACAAGTCAAGAGTTTTATAGACATAGTTTGAAGGGAATCATTTGGGCCAGCACTTCTCAATCATAACTGTGCATGTGTATGAAACACCGGGGGAGATCTTATTAAAATGCAGATTTGGGTTAGTAGGTCTGTGTGGGGCCTGAGATTCTGTATTCTAACCAGCTCCTGCTGGTCCAAGAACCACACTTAGGGGGTGAGGGTTTCACCAGCTGTAAAGCGGATCCCCGCATGGAACTATTTACATACAGCGATGAAGAACTTCTCCTCTGTCTCCAGCGTAATGGTTTCCAAATCTTCATTTCCCTCAAGTCCTGTACCTGATATACCCTCAGTGGCCACAATCCGGGGCGTCAGTTCTAAGGAACAACAATGAAGAGTTATTAATCTTGGAGTTGGTTTTATACACAGTGGTCAGATAGACAAGGCCAAGGTCATGGTGGATTCCAAGAGCAGGGGAAGGACAAAATCCCCCTTAGTCTGAAAGACCAGCCCCTCTGCTAGGAGCCATGAGAATCCCCAGATTAGGATGAGGCTATGTCTAAGGAAAGATTAGGGAGGGGAAAAGAAGAGAGCTTCCCCTTCTGGAACCTGGAGGTGACTCCAATGAGATGGAAGTGCCAGTCAGGAATCAATGCAGAACCTTGGAAAAGGCGTGATTGATGGGCAAGGAGACTGAGAGATGTGATAACATTGAAGGCAGAGAGTCATTTCATAGCCCTGTCTGGAAAAGCTGAACCCACCGCCCTGTTGGATTGCCTGTCCCTCAAGACACACGCCCCTCTTATTGCACAAGTGTCAGGAAGACCTGTTAAACGACCTCAAGGTTAACTGGAGAATAAATATGAAATAAAGATGATGTTCCTCTTCCCGCTCCGGGCCCCCACTTTTCAAGCTTTCCAAGGTTATATCTTTGGGTCCTGTTCTCTGCTTTCTCTTCTGTCTCATGGCTTTACTTATTAGAGATGAATGGCCCAGCCTTTCTCATTACACATAGGTCCAATGTGTCCACCCTGCGTAATGGCCATGCCCAGCTGGACTCAAAGAGCCATACTGGGGCACCAGTTTAAGATGAAAAAAGGAAGCAGGCAGAGGGCTTCTGTGGTTGCTGATTTGGATGAGCCCAGGGCCACAACGCAGCCCTACCACTGACTTGCTCCACGACTTGGAACAAGTTACTTCACCTCTCTGAGCCTGTTTCCATCTCCATAAAATGGGGTAATGATGATGGCACCTGGCTCGTAAGATTGTTGAAAAGGCTGAACGAGATAGCCTGTGAAGCTGTGGCCTTCACTGAGTGCTCGTACATGTTGGAGAAACATAGAGCTGGATTTTATCTCAATCTCCCAATCACAGATGCTGCAGTTAACCCGCTCCTTTTAAAATGTGCCTTTTGTCTGTTCGGTGAAAGAAAGGCCGGTTTCAGTCATAGAAAACTTTACCGCTAGGCTAGGTACAGTTTCAAAGTGAAAAATTACAGGACGGGGAGTGGTTATGCAGGAATATACGTATGACACCATCTAAATCATCAGTTCTAGGTCTCTCCCAGACAGTGGGGACCTTTGTTCTGGGAGAACTTCTATTGTGGGCCAGACCAGCTAAACTCCCCAAACAGACCTTGAGTGCTGCTCAGGCAGGGGACAGCATCATCTCTGTCTCCCAAATCACTATGGACTGGGCAAATTCCATGTCTGACTCATCCTCACCAATATCACAGCCATAGGACAGTGTCCCAGACTTGAGTTTATCTGTTAGTCAGCGGGACCCAAGGACCTTAGCTGGAAACTGCCAGGGGTTCCTTTTCCTAGATCTGCATTATCCACCATCATAGCCAGATCCACGTATGGCTACTGAGCACTTGAAATGTGGCTAGGACCCCTGAGGAACTGATTTTTTAATTTTCTTTGTTTTTATTTTTAATTAATTAAATTTAAAAGCTGAAACAGTATGAAACAACTCGCTTCTTTTAGTATAGCAGGACTACATTTCGCTTTGACTGTTGAAAAGTCAGTATCTGGATTGCAGTGTGCTGAGGTATCAAATACATTCTGGATTTTAAGATTTATTGCCCCCCAAAAGTAAAATAGCTCATTAATAATTTTATACTGTTTTAAATCATTGTATTTTAAATAATTGGGTTAAATAAAATATACTGTTAGTGTTTCGCCCGCTTCTTTGTACTTTGTTTAACGAGACTACTAGAAAATATAGTCATGACTCCATAGGTAATGAGATAACTTACATACCTTATAGAAACATCTCTAGGTAATGAGATAACTTACGTACCTTATAGAAACAGCAACTAGACGTGGAAACCAGCCCCGGGGCCCAGAGGCTGCAGGAGTGCTGCCCTGAGCCGGCATCTCAGCCTAGATTGCATTACCTTCCCAGGCAGCTCCCGGGGCTGCCGCCTTGGGGGCCTCAGCTGGGGGCTCCCCTCCTGGCTCCTGGTCTTCAATCTCTGCATTGACTTCCACAGGCAGATCTTCTAAGAGACCTGACTCTTCTGGGAAGAGCTCATCCTTGGCCTGGAAGCTTTCCTTGACAAACAGCTGCATTTTCTGCCGCCTTTCTCCATCCTCAAGAGGCTCTTCCTTCCCTTCCACACCAATGTCCCCATCGTTCTCTTGCTTGTCTGGCACTGGCACCTCCCCTGAACAAGAGAAGTCCAAGGTGAACTGGGAAACATCCTGGGAGGCCAAGTACCTGCACGTTTCACTATGACACGTGACGAGTGAGCTCGGGGAACCGTCAGGAACCAGTAAAGAACCACCCGCAGGGCTGTTCATCAAACCGTTGTGTATGGATGCTAAAAAAATGGAGCTAAACGTCCACGAGAGAGATTGCTCAGCACGTCCATCGAACAGAACACACACAGCCATTAAGAAAACAATGCAGGAGGTTCTTGGGAGACGCATGAGAAGTATTTGGGTCACGATGTCTGCCTTTACCTTCCAATGGTTCGGCAGAACAGGAAAGCGTGTGTGCATGTTAAGTATTTAAAATAGACACAACAGCCTTTCATTTTACTATGTTTTAAGCTTTCCTGAAAATTTGAAAACTTTGATAGTTGGGGGAAAACATGCTGTAGGAGAACGTCTATTTTATGGAAAATATACTATGCTAATTCAAAAGAGTAGGCAAAAGCAATATAATTATGCCACTTTTCTATAAAAATATACATTGCATACATAAGGAAAAGCCAGGAAATACATGAATTAGTGAGTGACTTTTGTTGCAATTATGTTGTTACCTGTGCTTTTCTATGTTTTCTATGTATAGTGTATTCACGTTTTGTAATTAAGTGAAAAACAATAAATGTAACTTAAAAACACACATGGAGCCTCTGGCTCCTCTACTGGGTATCGAATAAGGAAGAAAGTTCTTACTTGTTAAGGTGCCCTGAGCACTGTCCCCAGGATCCCACAGGCTCTCCTCGGGGTTGGACTGAGACAGACACAGGACTCACTCCCTCACTAGAAGCCTCTACCAAATGCCGGCCAGGGGCATCAGGCATGAGCAGGGGGCTCTGAGACCTGGATGCGGGGCAGTAGATTGTGTGGGGAAAGGAGGGGTTCATTTATGCCAAACCTGCCTGTGGATAGAGTCTTGAAATGGGTGCAGGGGTGTGGGGAGTGAGTTGGGGAAGGCAGGAAAGAGAGTCTGAGATGCTAGAGTAGCCCAGAGGGTCTGTGGAGCCAAGAACATTTCCCAGGCCTGCCCTGGTCCTGCCATGGTGATTTGCACAGAAGGTTTCTCTCCAACCCTGGGGCTGCAGCTTCCCACCTGGCTCCCCAAGTGTAGAACCACCTTGCCCCCAAACTCATGCCACTAACGTCACTTCCATGACAGCCACCTACTTCATAGCCCATGACCTGTCACCTGCCATATCAAAACTGGTTTCCAAGGCCCTTCTTGATATGATCTCACCCAACCCAGCTAACCTTGTATGAGTTCCTAATTTACAAGTTAATTCCAAATCCAGGTATCTCGTACTCCTCTTCGCCTCCCCAGGGGAACCGTGGGCTCCTTGGAGGTGAAACTGTATCCTCTCCCTCTGTTGGGATCTGCAACAGTGTCTGTTTGCTCATTCCACATATGTATAAGTGCATGTACCTGTGCCTGAGGTTTACGTGCAGAAACCTATTTATTTGTGAATGCCAAGCCCCCTACTCCACTAAATGGGCAGTAAGATCTGTGCGCAGAAAATGGCAGATTTAAAGGGGCAATAATAGTAATGAAAAACCTTAATAACAATTAAAATTCAAGATTACCACACCCTTTGATTCAAACAAGGTAAAAAGAGCACTGACTGAGCCCCCAGTACATGCTGGCTGATTTTATTGCTATTAATGGTACTAAATGTGGTACCTATAAAATTAGTACAAATACCATATTGCTTTGATATGAGGTCACAATATTCATTTGTGGTAGACAGAATAATGGCCCCCAAAAGATGCTCACATCTTAATCTCAGAGCCTGTGAATATGTGACCTCACATGGCAAAAGGGACTTTGCAGTTATGATTAAGATTAAGGATCTTGAAATGGGGAGTTTATCCTGGATTATCCTGGTGGGTCCAATGTCATCACAAGGGTCTTTAAAAGAGGGAGGTGGGAGGTTAGAGCTAGAGAAAGATGTGAAGATGCTCTGCTGCTGGCTTTGAAAATGGTGGAAGGGGTCATGAGCCAACAGATGCGGGCAGCATCTAGAAGCGGTCTTCCTTAAAGACAAGGAAACAGAATCTCCCCTGGAACCTCTGGAAAAAACTCAGCCCCGCCAACACCTTGATTTCAGCCCAGTGAGACCCATGTTGGACTTCTGATCTCCAGAACTCTGATAATAAATTTGTGTCGTTTAGGCCCTTAAATTTGTGGTAATTTGCTATGGCAGTCCCAGAAAACTAATATACCATTGATTTTGGAAAACTGAGGCTATTTTAACAAATTGTGTTTTAATTACTAAAAGTGGTTTGAAACTACATATAATTGTTTGAAACTACATATAATTGTTGGGGTTTCTCACCACCCCTGGCAGGTGGGGGAAGCCAAGTGCAGATGGATCTGTAGATATATGAGTAAATGATCACAAAACTCTGCCAAATCCCAGAGATGAAAGACTGTGAGTCTGACAGCACAGATTTCTAGTCTAAACAGAGCTCTGGGGGCTGTCTCGGCTAGGACATGTACCTTTCTCTCGGCTTTCTTTCTGCCGCTTTCTCTCTGCAGCCTGCTGCCTGATCATTGCCAGGGCCTTGATGCTGTCTGTGATCTTCTTCTGTTCTCTGCTCTCCCACCGCTGTCTCTCCTCTTTCTCAGCTGCATACCCTCCCTGAGCCCAGGCCTCTGCACAAGCTCTGTTCAGAAAAATAAATAAAGAAACAGAAAGCGGGGAGGTTTGATGTTCACAGGTTAAAGGTAAATTCAAAACATATACTATCTGACCAAATGTGTTCATTTTTCTCCAAATCAAACCTAAGGTGCATAGGACATGTGACTGTAAGGACAGAAGTTAACACATGTACATTTTAATCTTTAAAGTCGCATGGTTTGCAAAGCCTTCTAGATATAATGCCAAAAGTACAAGTGACAAAAGGAAAAATTGAGAAATTGGACTTCGTCAACATCGAAAATGCTAGTAATGCAAAGAATACCATAAATATAGTAAAAGACAACGCAGAATATAAGAAATATTTGCAAATCATTTACCTGACAAGGGACTTGTATCTAAAATATCCAAAGAACATTCATAACTCACTGATACAAAGACAACACAATTTAGAAATAGGCAAAGCTTAAAAGAATGAGATGACAAGCCACAGACTGGGAGAAAATATATTCAAGAAAGATAACTGAATAATGGCTTGTATACAAAAAAATACAAAGAACTATTAAAATTTAAAAAAAAAAAACAATAACGTGGGCAAAAGATCTGGATAGCTCAGCAAAAGAGATATACAGAGGCAAATAAGCATATAAAAAGATGTTCAACATCAGATGACATTAGGGAAATACAAATTAAAACGAGATATCACAACAAATCTATTAGAATGGCTAAAATCCAAAACACTGTCAGCATCAAACACTGGTGAGGAATGAAGAACTCTCCTCATTCATTGCTGATGGGAATGCAAGACAGTGCAGCCACATTGGAAGGCAGTTTGGCAATTAGAAATCTAAACATAGTCTTAACGTATAATCCAGCAATCCTCCTCCTCAGTATTTACCCAAATGAGTTGAAAACAAACATCTACACAAAACCTGCACATGAATATTCATAGCAGCACTATTCACAAGAGCCAAAAAGTGGAAACCACCCACATGTCCATCAACTGATGGGTAAATAAAATGTATATCTAAATAGAATATATTATTTTGCAACATTATTTTGGAATGAATTACTGACACCTGTTACAATGTGGATGAACTTTGAGAACATTATGCTAAGTGAAAGAAGCCAATCACAAAAGACCACATACTGTATGAAATGTCCAGAATAGGCAAATCCACAGAGATAGAAAGCAGATTTGTGATTGTTAGGGGCTAGGAGGAGGAGAATGGGGAGAATCTGTTCATGGATAAGGGTTCCTTTTTGGGGTGATGAAAATATTCAAGAATTGATTGTGCTGATAGTTTAGTATAGTCACTCTGTGACTATACTAAAAACCACTGAATTGTACACTTTAAATGGGTGAACTGTTCTAGGAGGGGTTGTAGATACAGCAGATAACAGGAGATGACATTGCTCTCTCTGTTAGAGCTGCCCTTTTTATGGGGAAAAACAGACCTTAAACAAGGAAACAAACATGTCAGAGGCTATCGTGTCCAAGAAAAGAAATCAGGCTGAAGAGATACCAGGTAGAAAAGGTAATACTTACACAGTGTGCTGGGTCATGAAGATCTTAATAAGATGACAGGTGAGCAGAAACCTGCAACCACCCGTGAAGCTCAACCCAGACAGAAATAACAGCAAGTACCCAATGCGGACCAGCTGGTGAGCGGTGGAGTTAGGATTCAAACCCAGGTGAATCTGACTCCTGAACTGGAGTCATGCTATACTGTACAGGGTGGTGGTTCTCACTGAGAAAGGTCGGCCTCATGTCCCTGTTTACACTTTCCCGTGGGTCAGCGCTGCCCTGGGATGGAGCTCAGAATCCTCAGCAACAGCTGCTCCCATTGGTTCACTCCTCCTGCGAACCCTTTACCGCTCAAGTTCACAGGTACTCAGGAAGACCCTATCCTTCTCTCCAGATGAGGAACGTGAGGCTCGGGAGGTCAGTGAGCCCAGCCAAGGGTACACAATTCGGGGCTGCAGAGCTAGGCTTGGAGGTCAGCATGCAGGCCTGGCTCACTGTCCCCCAGCCCCGCAGGGCTGGGTGCTCTGGAAACCGGGTGCTGGGTACATCTCTGCCCAACTTCCCAGAAGCAGGTCTTCTTGTTTTCTCACCTAATTGGAATGAAGGTTCTCACTACTATCTGAAATATTTGTTAGTTTGACTTAAATTTGTGAGTTCAAAAACATATTACCAGCTACATTTCTTTTTAAATGTTGTATCATTCAAAATTCAGATAGCACTTCCCTTCAAGCTCTCCATGTTACTGAGGTTTTAGTCTAAGTTATAATGAATAGTGACCTCAATTTAAAAACACAGATAAAAGGAAAGTGACAATATACATGGCGGTCCTGGGTCCAAAATTCTTAATACAAGAGCTCTTATGAATCAAGGAAAAGCCCTCTCAGAAAAAAGAAAACTGGGAGGAAGTCATGAATGGAATACCTCATAGAGAAGGAAACATAAATATCCAACAAAGATGGTTATTGAGACCAACCTCATCAGTTATCCAAAAATGCAAATTTAAAAAAGGATACCATCTTCACTTATCAGCTCAGCTGGCAAACGTTTCTTTTACATGGCAATGTCTAGTGAAGTTATAAATAGTTACAAACTTTCTAGAAAATAATTAAAAAATATTTATAAGCACCTTTAGAAGGGCTCAAACCACATTCTTTCTTCCAATAACACAACTCATTACATTTCATCCTTAGGAAAAAACCAGCAATGAGGTCAGAGACCTATATACAAAGATATTTATCAAAGGATTAATAAAAAAAATCGATGAATCAGTACTCAAAAATAGAGGATTTCCTATCATAATTATGTAGCCATAAACCTATTTCTAAAAAAAATATTTAATGATGTGTAAAGTGCTCAAAAATTAAACATTTTTAAATGTTTAATAACCATACTCGATTATTACATATTAAAATGTGAGCAAAAGACTTTTCTCCTCCTTACCTGTCCTTTGGAAAAACTGGTCTGTCGTCCAGGAATGTTAAGTGTTTTAGTCGAACAGTGACTGTCCTTCGATAGTTAGGGATATGCTTAATAACTGGGTTTCCTATCAAATTCAGGACACGCTGTAAGCAGACAGACAGAACCAAATTAATTACTAAAAAATGAACGTGGTTTAAATATTTTATATGTGCTGTGCTCTAAGAATAAATAAAAAGGAAGAGACAACATCACGTTCTGATGACTTTGTTAGCGAAGCCGGAAGGACGTCATTGTTTTTGTGCCATGACGTCGTCCTGATAACTGGACAGCCCTTTTTTTTCTTGAACTTCAGGTCCTCAGTCTGATTGCCCTTCCAGAAGAATACTGGAAAACATTTCCTGAGGCCTTTTCCAAGTGCAGTGATTACGTTAGTTTTGCTCACCCAATCTCTTCTACTGAAATTAATCTCAGTCTAATTGTTTTCTCTTCTTCCCAGCCAGGACCCATTTTAAGAACATGTACACAGCAGCTAGACAGATAAGAAGCAGTGACTATGGGAAAAGGATGAAAAGTGCCCGCTTCTCTAATGCGTGGGCCTTTCCTGCCAGGCCTACGGATCTCCTAGATATCACATTGGAACCAGGAAAGAGAAAGACATACAGCAGTGACAGCATGCCATCCCCCCCACCCCCCGCCCATCTTGCAACACTGCCACCTCCTCTCCTGCGAACAGTTAAGGAGACACGTGGGTGAACCATTTAAAATCTGTTAAACCGATGAAATATTTTTCATATCTAAAGCAGTTTCTATTGTTGGAGAAAAAATTATCTTGTGAACTAGTTAGTTTAGCCTTCCCCTAACTTTATTCTTGTACTGCCTTCGCCATTCTTGTCATATTTTCAAGTGCCCTCTCCTGTGGGGACTGGGGTGGTGGGAGCAGTATGCTCCAGGTGCAGGCACCAAAGAGGTACATGGGGTGTGGAGAATTTAAAAGCTATCATAAAACAGACTGTAAGGCAGGCTGCTTTTGCTATGGGCTGAATTGTGCCCCTCCAAAATTCACACGATGAAGTCTTAACCTCCAGCACTTCAGAATGTGACTGTATTTGGAGACCTGGCCTTTAAAGAGGTAATTAAGATTAATGAGGTCACAGTGGTGGGCTGTAATCCACTATGACTGGTGTCCTTATAAAAAGAAGAGTTTAGGACACAGACACACACAGAGGAAGGACCATGTGAAGACACAGGGAGGAGATGGCCATTTGCAAGCCAAAGACAGAGGCCTCAGAATGAAACCAACCCTGCTAACACCTTGATCTTGGACTTCTAACCTCTAGAATTATGAGAATATAAATTTCCGTTGTTTAAGCTCCCCAGCCTATGGTAATTTGTTATGGCAGCCAAGTGAGAAAAATTAAAAATGTATTATTATATAATACAGATTTATATTATCACTATGTGCTGGCAATTCTAAACTAGTCCTAGACAGTCTGCTCTGCATATAACGCCTGAACTATTTCTCTTTTAACTGACTCACTTTTCCTCGCTTATGCATGCTCTGAACAGTAAACAGTAAACTCAAGAATTTTGTGTACTATTTAAAAAATTTTGTTACTAGTACAAATGGCAACATACACCCTAAAAAGCAAGGAAGCCAACAAAGGCCACTGGGGGTGAGTTAAAAGTATACAGGTCCCAACCAGAGGGGTTGTCACAGGCCAGAAGATGGGACCACTTGAACATCCAAAATTAAAATAACAGCAAGGGTTAAATCATATCAAATACTATATATATAAATCCATGAGTTTATAATGATATTGAAAAACCCTTCATTGTCACCTTTAATTGTTGCTAGGTTCTTGACTCATTTCTTTGAAAATTGATAAATAAAAAGAAAAAAACAGACATTTATCCCAGCCTTTCTGTATGAACTATACATTAGGGAACCATTAGTTATGTGGGTAAGTTTTTTTTTTGTAGAAGTATTCCAGCTAACAAATGCAGAAGGAATAAGAGAATTAGAAAATGATCATCTTGTGATGCCTAATGAAATAATACATCTAGGCAATGCTCCTCATTGGCTGCTAAAACAAGATCAGTGGGGGAATTTACAGTGGCTGGATCAGGCTGACAATATCTGAGCCCACCAATCGATCTTTCAGTTACAAAAAGAGAGGCCACCGGATATTATATCATATGCCAAAGTTAAGTATCGAACCTGGATCTGATCAAGCCTCTGGCTCCATTATCATTTTATAAGAAATATTGGGGGCCAGGTTGATGGAGACTCAGATGTGGCTGCTGCCTGCCTCAGTGTCCATGGGGAGCGGGTAGGCTTGGTAGGAGAGGCGATGGATTCTGCTAGCACTGCTGTCTGGGCACGGGGCTGCCCCTCCAGCCTTCGCCCTGAAGCCCTGTGGGTCAGTCCTCCTTGTGTGTCCCTGGCACCTTTTTGGCTGCTGCCCCAGCGCTGGAGCTTGGAGCAACTGTGCACCAAAGGATAAGACAGAGAATGCTGAGGGGAATTCCTGACACTCATTTCTTTTCCAACAATATTTTTGTAAACATGTGCATATATTTTCTTCTTTTTAAAAGATATTTCTGATGCTTTTCGATTGTGCTTGATAATTCTCATGTATCATCTATTATGCAACCTACCCCCACTCCCTTCCCTCCTACAAAATAAAATAAATGAAAAGGCAAACAAACAAACAAAAAATAAATATTGGGTACAGCAGAACATGTTAAATGACGCCATGAGGTTGCAATCAACCAAATCTAGAATGCGGCACACTACCAGAGAAAGGACCCAGTCTCTTTGACAGATTAATAGTGTGGAGGTGGGAGGTACAGGGAAGGGGAATGATGAGAGATCAAGACGTTTCAGAGACAAGTAATCCAAATACGATGTGTGGGTCTGGTTTGAACATCTCAATGGTCAAAACGCATTTTTGAGATCAATGGAGAAAATTGAACATGGTCTGCATATTAAATGTAGTTATTATAACATTTTAGATATAATTGTATTTCGATTATGCTAAAAAAATGTCCTTATCTGTCAGAGATACACACTGAAATATTTGAGAGTGAAATGGTATGGCATCTAGCGTTTAAGATCTCTAGCTAAAAATGCAAAGAGGAAAAAAGTATGAAAGAAGGAAAAGAGGCAGGAAAAAAGGAGGGAGGGAAAGAGGGAGGGACGGTGGGAGAAAGGAAGAAGAGAGAAGAGAGATTTGGTATCTAAAGATCATAAAATATGCAAATTTTGTGCGTGTTTTACCAAATCGGGCATGCTCTCCAGAATGCTCAGGATCTCTGGATCACTCAGCTTATTGTGGGAAAGGTCAAGGACGCAAAGTTTTAAACATTCCTTTAGATGCTGAATGTCTTCCACGGTCTCTAAGTGATTGTGGGCTATCTGGAGCGTGTTCAGGACTGGCAGACAGGCTGGAAGATGAAGTCAGCAGAAGTAAGCAACAAAGAAAGGCATCAAAATGTTTCTTGCCCGTAATTTAAAATTTTAGAACCTCCCCCAGGGGAAAGTGTTGGGCATAATGACATTTAGAAAGACCCCTCGTGCGGCATTCTCACAGAGGTTTTCAATGGTCTTGATGTAATTGTTGCTGAGGTTAAGAGCATCCAATTTCTGCAGAGTTTCTAGGTTCTCAATTTTATGAAGCAAGTTCACTTGCAAGAAGAGGCAACGCAATTCGGTTTGGGCCTCCAGGTTCTCGATTTTCTGTATTCCATTGCACTCCAGCCAGAGACAACGCAGCCCCGTGTACTCTTCCAAGTTCTCGATGCGATCGAAACCTGGCAAGAAGAAGAGGGTGTCAATTAAGCTCCTCCATGCACATAAGAGAGACAGGGCTCACTTTGGTTTTTGCCTACCTGCCTAGCATCCACACCTTCCTCTGGTGACAGTACTGCCACTTTTCCTTGAGGAACCTCCTCTCTGATAACTACCCCATGGCTCTCAGAGTCACAATGATTCATTCTGGATTGGTCATGCTGAGCCAAGTGGAGGCCAACTTAGATGAATCCTGGAGAGTACGGTTAGCTCCATTGGAAAAAAGGCAGTCTTTCTGAGTCAGTGGCCAGTCTGGCAAGGGACAGCTTAGCACTGCAGCGGCCACCTTCCCTTCGTGGTCGAGAGTGAATGGAGGTGAGGGGTGACCCTCCTGAAATGAATTAGAGGAAACCAGGGCGAAGAAAAGGAGAGAGACAGTTTTGCGAAAATACATTATGAGCGCTGGGTGCCGCGTCCTCTTTCTACCCTACTGCGTGACAAGGTCCGGAGATGGGGACAGAGGCTTCAAGGAATGCATCGTCAAGAACGAGGACGTGGCATGTGTTTAGGGATAATTGGTTTCTTAGGAACGATCCTATTAATAGGGGGAATTTGGGTAGCACAAATTCTAGTAAGTGTAAACGCTATACAAATGGATTTCCTCAAAATTGGCTCTGAGGAAAACATAGTAAATTCCCCGCGTATGGAATCAGCTCTAGTCACCCTGACGTGTCCAGAATGCGTAAACCCTTTATTTGAACAATTATTAAGAGAAATTCCTTTTGACGCGCCTCTTAAAGATGTTATGAATAAATTATAACAAGCTGAATTACTAGAACCAGTTTATACTCCTGTTCCCACGCAGTTAGTAGAAAAATTAGTAAAGGATAAGAAATTTACTCATAAGCCTGTGCCTACTATGGAAGGGCCTCCTTTTATGGCCTACTGGATAAATGGAAAACTCTGGTATCCACCTAGGGGGGCTAATAGAATGAAAAGATTACCTGATCTTCCTTTGCCTTATACAGGAGCTTATAATAAAGATAGTATATGTATAGTGAATAAAGATGGAATTCATATGCCTTATAGTAGTTTAAGTTTCATAGAAAGGCTGGCTAGGTCAGGACCTCCTTGGTGCTTAAAAAACAAAGGAACGGAAACTTAGCTTACGAAAGCAGCGTTGTAAAACTGATTTTTTATAAATATTTTCCTCATTACTGAACCAAGGAAACTTTTGAACAGCTATGAGAAAGGTTCAGCTTGAACTTTAGATATAGCATAAATCAAATAGCATTTAAAAGATTTCTTCAGGCAGAAAGAAGAACAATGTCTGCCCACAAGCCAATGCTTGCTGTTATGAATACATCTATCTATCACCTTTACTTAAATCAAACTGTATCTTACGTAATAGATATAAGAATTAAAAGTTTAGATTGTTCCATCAGGTAGTTCTGTTCTAATGATTGAGAGAAAAATGTACTAGTTAATCATGAATATTAATAATAATATACTCTATAAGATTTTCTGCTTCGCCTAACCACAGAAATTTAACTCCCTGCTACCTTAACCACAAAGTATAACCAAATGCCAAAATAAAAAGTATAAAAGTTGTACTCAAATCACAATAAAATGGAACAGTGTCACACCGCCTCTGAGTTGTGTAGTCGACTGTCTCCCGCGCTGACGCCTTGCCCACCTTCGGGGCCCCCTGGATCTGTCGTGGCTGGACCGCGGCAGCTGGGATCCAGCAGAGCCTGAAGCTAATACAAACTGCAGGTCTTCTTTTGTTTTTCAGTTTTATAAGCCAAATTGAAGGTTAGGAAAATAAACAATTGACAGTTTGACCGCAACCTCTCTAGAGACTCTGAGCCAAAACCACCCAGCTAAGGCATTTCCAGATTCCTGGCCCTCAGAAACAGTATGAGATGACAAATTTGTTTTAAGTTGCTAAGTTTGGAGACAAGTTGTTCCACAGCAGTTTATAACATGGGCACATCTCTCTCCTTGTTCTACCTCTTTGACTCTTTCTACTGGTCTAACCTACTGGGTCTTCTTCTCCCCACCTCTTAGGATCTGCCCTCCTAAGTCATCTTATCACTACTATACCTGGACATTGGATGGAGAATTTTGGAGGGAACAACATGGAGGTGAGGAGACCAGCTAGGAGTCGTTCAAATCATTAAGATATTTGTGGTGCTGGACCTCCTCACAGTGGTTGTCCTATCCTCTAGGACAGTGGTCTCCAACCCTTTTGTTACCAGGGACCAGTGCTCCTATGAGAACCTAATGCCTAATGATCTAAAGTGGAGCTGAGATGGTGATGCTAGCGCTGGGGAGCGGCTGCAAACAGAGATGAAGCTTCGCTCATTTGCCTGCCACTCATCTCCTGCTGTGCGGCCCGGTTCCTAACAGGCCACGGACCAGTACTGGTCTGTGGCCCGGGGGGTTGGGGACACCTGCTCCAGGACACCAAAGGCATCTTTATTATATCCACCTCTGTGTCTCTAGCACTGAGTACAGTGCCAGGCATACAGAAGGCCCTCAGTAAATATTTACTTAAATAAACAAATGAACATGCGGAGGATTGATGAGGCAGGTGGGCCATACTCAGTTCAACTCAGACTGGGCGCTATTTTCTTTTTCATTGAGAGAAATAGCGCTATCTGTGAACCTGAACTTTTATATGTGAATACCGGACACCAACTCTGAGCCCTTGGATGCCACTGTTCATACTTCTCCATTCTAGAGGCACCGTATGACCCTTGCTCTTTGTTTTCCACGCCAGTTTTCAATCCTTTACAACATATCCCTCCCAAGCCCAAAGCATTCACAACTAGCTTCTGGCTCAAAAAATTATTAAGTCTTTGGAAAACTTAAACAAAAGTAACAATGTGTTTCCCTTTACAAACTCGAGTCAGGTAAGACTTTTTCTTCAAAGTGATATTGTTGCTTTTCTATAAATCTCCACTAAACTCTGATTCTATTGTAATATAATTTGAGAACTCCAGATGATCCATGCAAGCAATTTCTTTACACCACCAGAATCTTTCCACCTGATATGAGACATCTCTTTCAGATCCTTACCTTTAAAATGTAAATACAGTGTATCATTCAATGCTGGGGTAATATAAAGCTTGTGTTGCTTGCAGAGTTTTTGCAGGAATCTTTTAGTCATTCTGTTAAATGGAAAACATGAACAAGACATTTATTTGTCGGTTCTAAAATATATTCCAAAAATTCTTCACCATATCTATTCCTTCCCAAAATTCCACAACATCCTATACGCCTTTAACTTCTTCATTTTTTTTTTTTATAGCTTTCAGGGCCTCGTCTAATATTGTTACTTTCAGCATTCTTAAAAATTGCAAGGCATGTTCTAACAAAAATACTTTTAATAGTGTCATGTCATCAAGAACTACTGGTGTTTCTCTTTCCAGGTTTTGCATTAAAGTTTGATAGATTGTGGTTAGTTGTGCCACAGAGGCAGTGCCATCCTGACTCCACTGCTACAGACACTGGGCTGACTATTTAATCTGCATGAACCTCAATTTCCTTATCTGTCGAAGGGGTGATTACACCATCTACCCTACTCAGTCAATGTGTACTATAACTGGCAGCACCATACCCACATACCTGGGGCTATGATTTTCCTTGTCATCTCTGTGGTGTTCTAAACAACCATCTGACCTGCTATCACCACTCTGTTTCTGCTCGCACATTTTTCCTTAGGATTATTAATTTCTGTAAAATAAGAGGTTGGTTCTATGGAGATCAAAATACGTGTTAAAAATTTCCAATTTCAACTTAACAACTATTCAATTTTAGAACAGAAATACTCTTTAAATGTATAGAACAGAAGTACTCTTTAAATGTATAACAGTTTTTAAAACACACTGATAAGGACTATGGAAATTTCACTTTTGGATAGATCCTCTATAAAAGTTCTTGTGCAAGCACACAGGAGATGTGCAGATTCATTTCTGTTACATTATTTGTAACAGCCCAAAACTCTTAACAGTGCAAATGTCCATCCATAGGAACTAGTTAAATAAAAACAATGGATTATTATGCTGTCTTTGAAAAGAATGCACTGGAGCTACATCGGCAATATGGCAAGTTCTCAGAAACATACTTAGAGTTGAAAAAAGCAAGTTTCATAATAAGCACAGGATACTAAATACATATACTAAAAACACACAAACCAATACTATGCATTGTATAAGGACATTGTGTGTGTGTGTGTGTGTGTGTGTGTGTGTGTGTGTGTGCAGTGTGTGGTGTGTGTATAGAGAGAGAGAGAGAGAGAGGTGATGGAAAGGATCCATACAAAATTCTGGAGAAGGGGATGAGACTAGAAATGGAGGGGCAAGGGAAGGAATGTCAAATTTATCTGAAATGTTTTCTTTCTTTAATTAAAAAATACTTCAATATGATAAAAATGTTAATCATTTTCAGTTCTTAGTGGTGATACATGGGTGTTTGTTATAACCTATGTTCTTTTTAAAGTTCTCAAAAGAAAAAAACATACAAAAAGAAACAAAAATGGTGGAAATAAATACATTCAAATGCACTTAATTTTTTTAAAGGTCGATCAAAATTGGCTAATTCCAATGCACTTTATCTTAAAGGTCACTGGCTTCTGCTCTATGTGTTTGTGTGATCTGCGGAAGGAGACTAAACGCTTCCTGTGTGCCACTGTTCTTATGCTTCCCCACTTCCCTCTGCATACAATGCCCAGCCACAAGAGATACCAGATAAAGGTTTGTGAAATAAAGAATAGGTGCTCAATATACATAATAATCGATTGATTATATCATTAACAAGAGCTAGCATTTGTTAATACCCCACTGTATGCCAGAAATTTTAATTAGCCCTGTATAATTATCCCTGCTTGCAGGTAAGGAGACTGCCTCACAGAGAGGTTAAGCTTTGGGCCAGGGGCCATAAAGCTGGCAAGTTGCAGAGCTGCAATTTGAACCCAGTGTGAGTGGCTTTCCACAGAGCAACATGGCTTCTCTACAGCTCCTCATACAGGGCTTGTCTGGACAGTCGATGCCCAAGATATATTTTTTTGTTGTTGACTGGGTTCAAAAAACGAAACACAAATCAGCTACTAGCTGATTTAGTCACTAAAATGTTTCCCTTAGGGACCCCAAGCCAAATGGGAGCAGAGGCTGAAGCCTGTCTTCTATGACCATTCTGGGAAACTGTGGCGAGGAGTTGCCTGCTGACCCCAGAATCACCAGCTCCTCATTCACTCTCTCTATCATGGGTCAAGGCATTGCACTGGACACGGTGAATTCAATCAGAATGTCCTTCCCTGACATCTTCTGATCTTACACGATGATAGCAATAAAGGGATACATTCAAAACAAAAATATTGGGCAGAGACAGAATGGTGTGTTGGGTAACGGCTTGGGCTCCAGAGTCAGACTGTTCAAGCATGAGTCTCTGTTCTGTCATCGACTGGCTGAGGTTAATCTTTTTGGAGCAATTTCTGAAATGGGAAGAGGAGTGTCTACCGCACAGGGAGGGTGTATGGCTCAAATGCCGTGAGAGCTTGGCAGGCATCCTTTAATAATTGTGGGCCTCTAATACTGCCATTATTATTATTGTTGTTGTTGTTGTTATTGGCTGTGAAGATCAGATAGGTGGTGTTGGGCTCAGCCTGTCACCCCCCTCGCCTCCCTGGGGCGGCGGTCGGCACCTTCCTTGCGGTCCCCTTGGCCTGCGTCCCCGTGGTCACCCTCAGACTCCTCCACGCCCTGCTCCACGCCCGGCTCCTGAGCGCAGTCCTGCTCTTCTCCTCCGTCAGCCGCAGGCTCCAAGGCCTCGGGGTGCATGTTTACTCCGGAAACACCGAACACCTGTAGCAGTGGGGAGACCCGTTGAGTGGGGTCGCTATGGCGTTCAGCCGCGCCTCACTTTCATTGACCGCCGGCCACTCCAGCCAGGGTCTTCGGCAGTCCAACGCTTCCCTGATCTCCACGGCAACCGCCGCGCAGGCGCACTTAGGCAGGCCCGCGCGTCTGGACGCCTCGGGCGGGCCCTACAACGGCTCCGCCCCCGACGCGCGCGCGGGTCACGTGGGGGTGCGGCTCTCGACAGCTGCAGTGGCGGTGACAGGAGTGGCGGTCGCGTGGGTCCGGCGGGAGCATTTCGGATAGTGCGTCGTGTCTGCAGGTACCGCGCCCCCGGTGTCCAGCCCCGGGCCCAAGGCTCGCCTCATCCCCCTCGGCGCCTACGGGGCTTCGGGCCGCCTCTCCCTCCTTGTCCTACCACGCCCCCCGGAGTCGGTGCCTCTTCGCGCCCCGGGACCTCAGACCCCCTCGTCTTTCTCTTCTCTCGGACCCCCACCCCCATCACCTCTCCCTTTACACCCGTGCCACTGTCCCAGCGCCTTTCCCTAACTCCATCCCTACGTTGCACCCCAGAAGACCTTCTCTTCTGGGCCCGTCCCCTTCATACAGAATCCAGATCTGAGGCCCCACCCACCCCGAGCGCGGGGCCCCCTTTACCCCAACACGCTGACCCGGGTGCTCCCCACGAGGCTATGAAAATCAACCCCTTTGTCCGTGCTTCTTTATTCTCATTTCCAAAGGACTTGGTTTAAGTGGGATTTGTTGACGTTGTCTTTGTTCTGAATTAGAAGTAATTTAGAATAAAGGAGAGCTCGAAGAAAGGGCCCCACCAGTTCCCGAAGCGGCGATCGTTTGCTCGGGCTCGCTTGGCCCTGCCAGGTACTGGAGGAGAAGGGTCTGGAGACCAATGAGGCTGCCCCAGTCCAAAGGAACGTACAGCCTAGCAAACCAAATCCTGTGGCTTTCTCCGTGATGCCAGCAGGATGTGTGCGGGCGGGGGCGGGGGCGGGGGCGGGGGTCTCACAGTGGGCCTACCAGCCAGGGTTCTGGACTTTTATAGACCTTGATCTGAACGCCCACTGCTCAGTTGTGGAGTCTGGGTATGTTACTTTAATCTCTGTAAGCCTCAGTTTCCCCATCTGTAAACTGGGGATGATTATAATTCTGCCTCGTAAGGTTGATGAGAGAATAAGTGAGCCAATAGGAATAAAGCACTTAGAATCTTGCATAAACAGCTCTCCCTGACCCCCACAAATAGCCAATAACTAACATTAAACACTGAATTATAGCGGCTAATAGCTAAGGTTTATTGAGCACTTAGTCCCAGACGCTTCTAAGTGCTTTATGTGTATGAGCTCATTTAATTCTCATTATAATCTTAGGCAGGAACTGTTACCCCCATGTTTAGAGTTGAAATAACTTCACCTTCACCCAAGACACCATTTACATGGGGAGCCTGGATTTGAATCCCAGAAGTCTCTTTTCGGGGTTTGTGATTTTAATTACTACAGTAATAGTCAAGGAGTGTGGTATTTTTTTTAGTTGAATTTTTTAAAGATAAAATTTACATAAAATTCACATTTTTGCCATTTAAAATAATACTTTTTCATAGCAGTGTACAGCTATCACCACTACTTAGTTCTAGAACATTCCCATCCCAAAAAGAAATCTCATCACATTAATAGTCATTCCTCATTTCCCTCTCCCCCTCTACCCGGCAACTCTAATTTACTTTCTGTCTCTGTGGATTTGCCTTTCCTAGACATTTCATATAAATGGAATCATGATATTTGGCATTAGTGCCTGGCTTCTTTCACTCAGCACAATGTTTTCAGGATTTGTCTATATAGTAGCATGTATCTGTACTTTATTCTTTTTATTGCTGAATATTCCATTATGTGGATAGACCACATTTTGTTTTTCCATTCATTTGTTGATGGACATTAGAGTTGTATCCACTTTTTAGCTGTTGTGAATAATGCTGTTACGAATATGGCTATAGAAGTTTTTGAGTGAGTGTAAGTTTTCAGTTATCTTATGTACCTCGGAGTGGATGCTATTACTATTTTAATTCCCACTGCACAAACAGAGACATGAAACTGAGGAGTATTGGACCTTGGGCGAGCACTCCCATGTTCTGCTCTTTCCACTTAGCTTCCCATTAATTCAGTTTAGTGGTCTACTAAAAATTGGCAAAAGAAGGTAAGGAAATTCCAAAAAGTCATGATATACCAATAATAACTTTGTCAAAGTGCTGACACAAAGTTTGAGAAGCTCCTTAAGATTTTTCTCTTCAAGAATGAAATTTGAGCTTTGAATGCAAAGCAGTATTTTCTTCTGTTTATTAAATAAGTATTGTATACACAGCACCATGCCAGGTCCTGAGGAGGAATATTAAAGATGAATGTGAGCCCAACCTCACACCTTCACAAAGCTGTAGGAGGATTAAAGACTTAAATCAGAAAAGCAAACTTGTAAAAGCTTTGAGACAATAACATAGAAAAATATCTTTATAACCCAGGGCTAAGACAAGATTTCTGAAATAAAACATAACAAGCACAAACCATAAAGGGAAAAGATTGATACATTTGACTATATTAAAATGAAGACATTCATTTCACTGAAAGCACTGTAGACGAAACATACAGAGAACTAGTATCTAGAATATAGAAAGAATTCTTATAATTCTGAAAGATAAGACAACACAATAGAAATAAGGCAAAAACTAGGAACAGGCATTTCCTAGGTGAGAAAACAAGCATAACGATATCAGAAGAATGCCAGTCAATCTTATTAGTAATCAGGAAATGTAAATTAAAACCATAATGAGATCCCATTTCACAGCACCCACTGGGCAGAAGGTGAATTGTTGGACATTGCCAGCCATTGAGAAAGAGGCACTGTGAACTCATATTCCTGTTGGGCATGCAGATTGATTCAGCCACTTTGGCAGTGTCTACTTGAATGCATGGCTGCCTTGTGGCCTAGCAGTGTGACTCAGGCGTATCCCCTTGAGAAATCCTTATACATGTGCCCAGGAGACATGCACAAGAATGTTTATGGCACCACTGATCATAATTATAAAGTAAAAACCAACAGAAACAACTCAATGCCCATCAACAATAGAAAGGATATATGAATATGATATTTGTACCATGAGATAGTGTGCAGCAGTGAAAGTATGACCTACCTACAGCTATAGGAGCACGGATGAGTCTCGAAAACGATATTGCGTGAAAGAAACAAGTCACCAAAGAATACATGCAGTATGGTTCCTTTATGTAAAGTTCAAAACCAAGCAAAATTGAATACTATTATTTCAGAATCCATGCTGGGGTCATAGTACAACTATTGGAAGGGAAAAAAAAAGCAAGGGAATGATTGTGTGGGAATTTAGGCAAGTAGTTCCCCCCAGGGTGGCGGAAGCGGGTATGGTCAGGGGAGAAGTATTTGCAACTTCTAAGACTGATTATATGTATGAAGTAGGGTAGCTCTGTGGGTATTTTGTTTTGTTTTTTGAACTGTGCATTATAGGTTTTACAACTTTTGTGTGTATTTTTCGGTTTTTTTTTTTAATTATAGAAAAGTTAGTTTTAGATAACATATCCTGCCCTCAGGAGGCCTGTGCTCTAGTCGGGGAACCAAGATAGATACAGAACCAAGTAAATGCTTAAGTAGAAATCAGAGCAGTGTGGTAAGTGCTTCATGGCTAAGAGAGACAGGGAACTCAGAGGTGGGGGTTGGTGTGATGACCCAGGAAGGAAAGGGAAGAGATGTGTGGGCCTCCAGTTTATTCCCGGGGTCTGGCATGTTAGTCGGTGCTTGTCAGTGAATGCTGGGATTGAGCTGAAGGGAAAGAATGGGACTTGAGCTGTTCTTGGACAGACAGGATTTGAATGCTGAGAGCAAGCCAGATCCAGACGCTGTGTGAAAGAAGTAAGATATCTCTGGGGGAAAAAAAGTTAATGAAAATAAAGTCCACACCCTTGGAGCCTTACTGAAGAGTTGGACAGTGCCAGCTGTTGATGTTGGTGAGGACCACCTCATGTCTGTCCCAGTCAATTGAAGATCATGGGAATCTCTGAGGCTACTTTCTGATTCCTGAATACACTTGAAAGTTTTGGTTTAAGGGATTTGCAACTTGTCTCTTTATTGTTCTAAAAACTAGACTGACAGACCGTTTCTTCTTCTGTCCATCCATCCTAATTTCCTATGGCTGCTGTAACAAATTATCACAAATTTAGTGGCTTAAAACAAAATTTCTCATCTAACAGTTCTGAATGTCAGAAGTCTGAAATTAGTCTCACTGGGCTAACCTCAAGGTGTCAGCAAGGATGTGTCACTTTGGAGGCTCCAGGGCAGAATCCACTTCCTTCTGCCATTCTAGAAGTGCCTACATTTCTTGACTTGTGAGCCCACTCTCCACCTTCAAATTCAGCAGCCTAGTGTCTTTACTCTGACCCTCTGCCTCCATTTAATAAAGATACATGTGATCACATTAGACCCATCTGGATAATCCAGGATAATCTCCCCATCTCAAGATCCTTAATCACATCTGTAGTTTCCTTTGCTACGTAAGGTAACATATTTAAACGTTTGAGAATTAGGATGTGGACATCTTGGAGGGCCTTTATTCAGATGACCACACTACCATTCGTTTGGCGATGCTTTGTCTTCTTCCCATGATACTTTATTTTCTTTGAAAACTTTTGCCCAATTCGTCTTACATTCTTTTACCATCCATTCCAGGTATTATTCGGATAGTTTGGTGATGTCTGTGTTTCAGCCAAGACACTTTCCCAGAACTCTTGATTCATGAAGGTTTTTATACAGGTATGTGGTGGAATCGAACCACAATATCTCTGAGGTATGCCTGTATTAGATTCAGTTACCCTTTTTACTGCTGAGTCGAGTCATCCAAACTGTAGGTCAGGATAACAGTACAGGCCACAGCAGTTGTACTTTGTTCCTTGCAGGTTTTTTTTTCGATAATTTTCATTTTTCAATTAAAGTTGGCATACAATATTATATTAGTTTCAGGTGTACAACATAGTGATGTCCCTTGCAGGTTTGACCATAATTTTCTCATGACATTTTTATAGTTATAATGTTACCTTTAAGTTTTTTCTTTTAAGGATTTTTTTTTCAAGAGCAGTTTTTTGGGGGAGCAGTTTTAGGTTTGCAATAAAATTCGGAGGAAGGTACAGAGATTTCTCCCTTCTCCCACACATGCAGAGCCTCCCCTGTTATCAACATCACTAACAAGAATGGTACCTTTTTTTAAACCAAGGATGAACCTACACTGACACATCATAATCACTCAAAGTCCATAGTTTACCTAAGAGACCTTTAAGTGTTTGAATTAGATCTGATGAATATTGCCTTATCGAAGTATTAAATGCCTAACGGACAACAGAGAATTGCTTGTCTTTTCCTATTTTGGGACAGTTATGATTTACTATTTTCCTGTACCTGTTTCTGATTGTTTTGATGTTTTAGTTTTCTGTAGAAGCAAGAAAATAAAGCTTTATAATAACTTACAGGTAGGTAGTACAGAATTTTACTGTTTTATTGTTGTTTTAAGTAATGGATTTCTATAAGTTTTATACTAATGCCTATCCACAGAGAAATTAGTCAAACTTCTAAAGCCAGTTAAATGCAGCTTGATAGCTATACGTATCTTGGTCGGTGTCTAGACTTAACTGTGAGATAAACTCCTTTAAAACTGTGTTTCCGTGAGCTTTCCTAGAATTTAGTGGCTTTGGTGGAAGTCCTGATTTCTTCTTTAATTAGAAAGATGTTTTCCATCATGTACTTAAGGATGGAGAAGAGGATTGAGAGGATGTAAGGAGTTTATAATTTCCTGTTATTTTCCATTTATGATCTATCGAGGTATGAACAAATGTGTGAAAATGGTGTGTCTGAGGAGCAGCAAGAAATCAATCACAAAGCCATGAGTTCTCAGTCTAGCCTTGCTTCATCCCCATCTGCACAGTCAGGGTTAAGGACTCTTCATTTCCTGCCTGCCTACTTGCATGCAGCTCCCACACCTTCTGCAGCAAACCCAGTAGCTCCTGCCTTTGGTGTAAGGGACTCATTCAGAGAGTAAAGCCATGTGATTCCAAAGGCATTTCACGATCTGGCCTCCCTTCCCACTCCCCTTTCCACCCCAAGGTGCATATCCTGTTCTATAAGCAAAGTAGGCAAGACCTTTTACAATGCTGGTTCCTTGCCTCTCTGGCCGGGAGGGTCTTGTACCTTCTTCAATAGCTCCCTTTCCACAATGTGTTAAATGGCTCTGTTCATCTTTCGATGCATTCTGTATACACAGGGTGGCAGGGACTCCTGGCTTACTTGAGACAGGTCCTTAGTGTCTGACATGGAGTTTTCTTCATTGTTGTTCTAGTAGTTTGGATTTCCACGTAGACTTTCCTATAGACCAGTGACCATGTGTATTTCGGCTTCTTGGCTCTATTGTCTATTATTCATAAATAAATTGACATTTTAATCTATCAGTCTTCTGTGAGTTTTTTTGGTGTGAGTCAAATTTCCAACTTGAGTTACCTCTGGGGAATGACCAAGTTGTCTTTACCTCAAGCTGAAGATCAGACCTAGGATGTTACCAGCCTTCTGATTATCTGTAGTTTTTAAAAACTAGCAATGATAATACATGTTTAAGGTATTCGTCTGTGATAGAACTGTAATGTTAACATATGGTGATAGTATTCCCCCTTACAAGATGGTGAAGGGAACTCAAATGGGTAGAGTCGAGAAGCAGGGCCAACCTGGAGTGAAGCCCCTTGACACCACTGTTCACAGCTCAGCCCTAAAGTCTGTGCGTCTCTCCTGCTGGGCCCATGCAGGAGGTCCCTGGTGGGGTTTGCACATGAGGGTTTTCTTCCTCTAAAGGATCAAAGGAGTTTGTTTGGAGTAGGGGAACAAGATAGTATTTAGAGGCTGAGAACTAGATGGGAAAAACAGCCTGGGAGCTGAGCAGAGACTGGGTAGTACGGTTTAGTGCAACAGACATCTGTTGAACTCCTGAGCTGTGCCAGGGGTTGTGGAAGGTGCTGGAGGACAAGAGGAGTAAGATTTGGCCTCAGCCCTAGAGGAACTCAGCCTCAAAAACAGACCAGTTATAACACAGTGTCTAGAGTGGAAGGAGAGGGAAAAGGTGTACCAAAGTTTGTTTTCATTTCCTCATTCTTACAGTACCTGCCCCACTTACAGGCTAGAAGGGGCTGTTCCAAATACTGCAGGACACTTCCTCCCCGCCACCTCCACTAGCTGATTAGACAAGTGCTGGATACCTGAGCTCAGGCGGGCCAGCCAGAATCTCTGCCAGGAATTTGGAATAGTGATGCCAGGTGGGTGCAGTCATGTGGAAGTTCAAGTGCTCTGCAGGTAGAGCGCAGGAACACAGTTTGCAGAGAGAAAGCTGAGGCGGAGGTGGTGGAGGGGAGCCCAGGCAGACACACCAGGGAGCAAGGGAGAGAGGAGGGCTGTGGCTGCCTCCCTTCTTGGCCGGCCTCTTCCTGTGCGTGTGTCCTGCACTCACGGCGTCTGTGCAGAGCACCATCTCTCTCTCAGCTATTTGAATAGGTTTTGTCCCATTTGATGAAATGTTCCTTAAGAAAAAAGGTGCAGGGAAAGGGGTCACATTCCAGCTGAGCCTTTCACCAGATGGAGGCTACTGGTGCCTTCCTTTTTCTGAAATGAAATGCTTTGCTGCCTGTATATACAGGGATCATGGCATAAGAATTTTTGTGTTTTATTTTCAAAATCTTTGATCTTAGTTTTACATAAAGTTTTCCCAGTTGAACTATGAGAGCAAAGGAAAGGAATTTGGTGCATGTTGGTTTTTGTTCACAGGTTGACCTTAAAAGGAGACAGAGCAGCATATTACTGAAGGCCAGGAGACAAAGTTAAGAGGGAAACATGGCAGTAAATGACTTGAGAAGAAAAATTGGGAAACTCTTGTGTAGTCGGGCATCTTCTGCTAGAGTTTTTCCTTTATAAATGTTCAAATTATTGAAAAAAATTGTCCTTAGGGGGGAACAAGTTCAGTTTCCCATTAGTACGAGGTCACTCCATGAGACGTATCTGAACTCCTTTTCAAGTAGAACCTTGTTGTAGACACTTCATGCAATTAACTTTCCCACAGGTCTTGCTTGGCACAACCCATTAGATCTTGATGTATGTAATTTTTCATTGAAAACATTGTTTTAACATCTTAGATATACGCCCACCTGTTACTTAGAAGAATAAATTTAATATTCCAGTATCTAGCTTTTTGTCATAGTTTTGTTATTTCTAATTTTATTATATTTTATTTGAAAAGTACTAGAACAAGTGATTAGTTTTTGCATTTACTTTCTCACAGCCTAGTATTTGATTACTTATGACAACAGGCACAAGTACACTTGAAAGCGTTATTTCAGGAACGTCTGACTTAACATGAAATCTTAGTTTTTATGTTCTTTCTTATAAGAAATTAATGTTTTGGCCGTTTCTTTAGGAATCTCGCAGTTAATACTACTCAGGGACTGTGACCAATGTGAACACTTTGATACCGTGCCAGGTCAGGGGCATATCCAGTCAGCGCCCTGCCTCAGCAGGGACTTAGTTGTGTATTGAGACAGCAGAGCAAGGGGGTCTTTGAAAGTGAGTGGCACGTCATTTCCTCTTCTCTAGTGTGTGGAAACTTTGAGAGGCATTCGTGCAGAGCAGAAAAAGAATGAACAGTTTGGAGACAAATGTTCCTAACTTTGACTGTATTTCAAAGGGTTTGGGAGCAACAAGGATTGTTACTGCCTGTTGTCTGGCAGATCAGGGGAAAAAAGGTATCTTCAGTCCAAACTTTGTTGATCTTCGTATTTCATATTTTAGGAAATCTTAGCCAGTGTGGTCATGAAGAAAAATTACCCCAAAGGGGCATTTAATTGTTTTATTAAGTATTTGGTTTGTGCATTTAATAAAGTTTTTAATGTTTTCATGATCACTCTTGATCATCTTATTGTGGGAGCTAAGTTTCTATGAACAGAACCCTAGTATATAGCACTTTACCCGTAGGAAATAAGGTGGCCCAACTTCAGTCACTTTCTATGTTATTTGGAAAAACATTCTTTAATTTATTTAATGCCACATCAACTTAATTAGTAATATGGTTGCAATATAAAACTTTGATGAGAGATTATGTCCTTATTATGGGGCATTTACGAATCTTCCCGCCTATCAGTTTTTTTCAGTTTTATATTTCCTTTGTATGTTTTATTGGTTTTTAATTTGGACTATACATTCATATATATATTTAACATATAAATATTCATATGTATATTCAACAATTTAAAAAATCATTCTGTGTGCCTTTTATCACAATATGGTATCACTCTTACATAAACATATTCCATTTGTGGTTAATTTATTTTCTGCTTAGTTCAGTTTTTACTCTGTAACTTGGTCAAGCTCACATTGTAGTAGAGTGGGAGGGAATTCACTCATTTTTCCTTAAGCTTATGTCAGTTTTTGCTGCTGCTGTTGAGTATCTTCATACATTCAAGATTTATTTTTTTTAAATCGGATTTCTACAAGAGAGACTAATCCCAGACATATATTTCAGCTTAAAATCAACTTTCTTTCATATAATAAATGCTATATCCTTTTGTTTGTATAAATCCGAGCTCCCTGTAATTTAATATAGTCTGTTCTGGTCTGTTTGATATTTTGTCCGTCATCAATAGTGCACAGCTGGATCAGTGGCTCCTCAGGTCCAGTCTAGGATGAAGTTTATCAGCCTTGGTCATGCCCAGCCTTTGTCTGTTCTGCAGGGTTCTCTCTGATTACAAGCACACATATATCAGTTCATATGGCATTTAAAATTATTTCGTTAAATGTATGTCTCCTACGTACAGTTATTTAATTCATCTTTGACTCCTTAGCATCTGTCACAGCACATAGAACACAGTACATGGAACATAGTAAATTTGCAAAACATTAGCTTCGAAAATGATTGCTATGAGGATACTTACAAGAGTTGTATTGGACTTTTCTCTCCTCAAACAAAACGAGCCAAAAATAATGATGTACAAATTAAGTTAGTAAGATGGAAGAGTGCTTACCCCATTGTTATTTGAGAAAACCATTTCTTCAAGTTTGGGGAGTATTTCTTTATATATATATATTTATGTATATTATTTATACATAATATTTGTTTAATTTATGTGAAAGTTTATTAAAGCTTAATTTTGTCTCAAATGGACTGTAGGACCTTTGTGGCCAAGGCCATGTCTTAATATTCCTTCTATTTCTTCTGTTTTGTTTCTACATGGGTAATAGGCCCTCTGCACTTGCTGATTATGAATACTACAAAGAAACATTTCTCTCATATGTTATATGAATGAGTCTGAGTTGTCATTGTACAGGGCTCACAGCTTTTTTAGGGCACAGAGCATATTGTGTTTATCTCTGTGGGTACAACGTGTAGCACAGGGCTTGAATTTTAGTAGAAATTTAGTAGTTGTGTTAACTAATCTCCTTGGTAGAAAAGAACTTTATAAACTACAAATGTTAATGAAATTATAAATTGCTTGGATCCATGGGCTACATGCATTTGAACTGTTACTGTTATTGAACACAGAATTGTTAAGCTCTGATGTCCTCAGATGGCTTTCTTCACTCAGACTATGAATGTTCCTTTAACTTATTAAGCAAAGTTCACCTCTTTCTCCCTTTCCCTGCAGGCTGCCATGGCTGCTGTTGACAGCTTCTACCTCTTGTATAGGGAAATTGCCAGGTCATGCAATTGCTACATGGAAGCTCTAGCCTTGGTTGGAGCCTGGTATACAGCCAGAAAAAGCATCACTGTCGTCTGTGACTTTTACAGCCTGATCAGGCTGCACTTTGTTCCTCGCCTGGTGAGCAGAGCAGATCTGATCAAGCAGTATGGAAGATGGGCAGTTGTGAGTGGTAAGAAATGAGATTTCGATTCTTGCCTAATTTAAAATCAAAATAATCTTTCCTGTTTAACTTGTATCTTAAGTTGGATGCATTATTTAAGGAGTTACTGAATTTAATGAGATGTTTTCATGGGAACTTGCTGATGAAAAAAATAAAATTGATTACTTCTGTTATGATTATGTTCACATTTCCTTACTGTCCTCTTCTTGGAAGACATTTGCTACAATTTTACTGTTTATTCTAACCTCTCCTATTCCCAGTTCTTCTCTAGCCCCACCTAGCTACACATTTGCCTTTAGGTTTTCTGTTTTGAAATTGTCCTTACAGACTGTCTCCACATTCAGAAGTGCTTTTCTTATTTTAAGTGTCATTTTAATTTATCATTGTTTCCCAGGAAAGTACCTCCTGGCACTCATTCGAGCCAGACAGAAGTTCGAAAACAGTTTTCTACTGTGTCTCACATTCAGCTTGGTGAATGGAAAACAACTCTTCCTCTACCTATCAGGGTGTCTGGGAGAGTGTTGACTAGCATGTGTCATTCATCTTATGACATCGTGTTTGACTGATCAGTATTAGAATTCATTTTATATTTACTGTGATTCTTTCTCTGATTAAACCTGGGAATGGGAAGTGGGGTTTTTAAGGTTCATTTTAAAGATCTCACCACAAAAAGAGAAGGCTCACTTTTCCTGGTTGTATTGTAGGTGCAACAGATGGAATTGGAAGAGCCTATGCAGAAGAGTTAGCAAGCCGTGGGCTCAATATCATCCTGATTAGTCGAAACCAAGAGAAGTTACAGATGGTTGCTAAAGACATCGCCGACACCTACAAAGTAGAAACTGATATTATAGTGGCGGACTTTAGCAATGGCCGGGAGATCTATGACCCGATTCGAGAAGCCTTGAAGGACAAAGACATTGGCATCTTGGTAAATAATGTGGGTGTGTTTTATCCCTACCCCCAGTATTTTACTCAGGTCTCCGAGGACAAACTCTGGGACATCATAAATGTAAACATTGCTGCGGCTAGTTTGATGGTCCACATAGTGTTACCGGGGATGGTGGAGAGAAAGAAAGGCGCTGTTGTCACTATCTCTTCCGGCTCCTGCTGTAAACCAACTCCCCAGCTGGCTGCTTTTTCTGCTTCTAAGGTAATGTATTCCTATTTGGAAATGAAATCATAATGCAATCGGACGTTTATTTAATGGTTTGGTCCAATTTGTTGCGTTCTTTGTCAGCAGCTCACGTTTGCTTATGCTGTTTTGTTTCCTGAAATGATGAAAAGCAAGCTTTTTTTCTCCTGAATTTTCTTCCAAGTTCCAGAAAATTAAATGTCTTTTCCCCTGCTTCATTTTAACAGGCTTATTTAGACCACTTCAGCAGAGCATTGCAGTATGAATATGCTTCTAAAGGAATCTTTGTACAGAGTCTAATTCCGTTCTACGTGGCTACCAACATGACTGCACCTGGCAGCTTTCTGCACAAGTGCTCGTGGTTGGTGCCATCACCAAAAGTATATGCACATCATGCTGTTTCTACCCTTGGCATTTCAAAAAGGACCACAGGATACTGGTCCCATTCGATCCAGGTAACAGTATCCACTCAGTTGTTATAATTAGGTTAATGCATCCTAAACCTTTCTAAATGATACAGGAGAATCTGATAGAAGCCTGATGCTGAAAGATGAGAATTGCAAATTCTGATTCTTAAACCTGACACTCTTATTAAGTCACTAAATTCTTTTTTATGGAATTATTATATTAAAAACATTAAAAAGTTCAATCTAAAAGATGAAATATGCTGCTTTAATATAAGTAGATGGTAGCAGTGTAAAAGTACTGAGTTTATATGGAAATTTCGAAGTAAAAGAAGATTCTTCTAATGCTTTAGGGGGTACCTCTAAGTTAACAGCATAGTCCAAAAACATAAAACCACAAAATAGGTCTATATTTCATATAACCATATGTCAGATAATATCTCAGTATAGTCTTGGACTCATTCTTTCAAAAGCATAGCATTTTTTTTAAGTTTATTGTTCAGGCATGACAAAGTTTTGGGTTTCTAGTATTTTAAAGGGTAACTTTGTTAAATATTTGAAAATTTGATTCTAAGTATTAGAGAACTCATAATTATTTGTTTTAATAGACTTGTGTTTCTTTATCTGGCATGGTAAGTAGATATGCCCCAGTTTAGAATTCTTTTTTCTTTAATATGTAGTTTTCTTAAATTACCAAACAGATATTTTTGGGGGCTCTTTGCATTAAGATGATTAAATTTACCATTACTGAATAAATAGATAAGTAAATCAACAGTGAGTTTTTACTTTTATCAAAAGGTTTGGCTAAAAGTTTCTTTAATAAGAAGTAGTTTTATTTAAGTGGTTATTTCCAGGTCTTTAATTACTCTAGAGAAACCTAAAATAATTTTAGAAGCCACTGACCATGAAGATCCCTGAGAAGTGAAGATATAATGAGGGTGAGGTTTCAATGTAGCAGATATTTTGACTATATTTATAAAACACCAGCTTTTTCATTACAATTAAACTTTGTTCACGTTGATGAACTTTTCTTGAGAATGTTTATTTTTTCTGCCAAGAAATTCTATTAAGCTAATTTAATTCCTAGAGTAGTTTTCTTTACAAAGCTGTTAAAACTTGCCATTTTTTTCTATTTTCACTTTTATTTTATTCAGATTATTTTCAGCATAATCGATATTTTTTTCAATTTTACGACAAAGATTTGATTAATCGATCAACATATTGCCCATAGCAGATTTCTCTGATATCTTTTGCCATTGTGACTTTTATTTTGTAATCATCTGAATGCAGTTTTCTCAGATTGCAAAGATCTAAAATTTGTTAAGGTAACAATCTTCTGTCAATTATCAGCTTATAAGAAATTTACTGTATGAAATTTGACATGTCAACATACTGTATAAAGTTTTGTGCTGTTTATTCCAGTTAGTTTTCTACATTACGAATTAAAGACTATTTCTTGTTGAGAAAGGTGATAGATTGAACATGAGGGGTTCAAGGAAAGGAAGAAACAAAACATTCTTAGGGTTTGGGCTTCAGAACCTCATTGTTGCCACATACTCAGATAGGTAGCATGAGCAAACGAGATCAGGTTTTGGAGAAACAGTAAGAGTTTTACACATGCTAGATTTGAAGATTCTGGGAAATTGTCAAGAGAAGTGGAGTAGGTAGCTGTATAGATGGGAGTTCAGGTGAGAGGTTTGTATGGAGGTAAAGGCTTACCGGTCATCAGCATTAAGCTGGATAATCAATTTAATGGGTGGGTGACGTCACCCAAGGAGCATATGTAGAGAGACAAGACAGCTTGGTCAGAGACTCAAGGAACTCCAACATTCTAGGGGAAGGTAGACTGAGGAGGGCAGCCGATGGGATCGGTAGGAGAGGAGGAGAGTGGAACCTGGACACTAAGGGGAGATATGGTTTTCAGGTGGAAGGCATAGTTGTCAGTGTCATGGGATGCTGTCTGTCCCAAAGCATAAGGACCTACATGGCTGTTGGGTTTAGAATCTTGGAAATCCTTGGTGGCCTTGATGAAAGCAGTTTTGGAGGCATTCTAGGGAGCAGCTGGATTGCAGTGAGTAGATGAGTGTGAAGAAGATAGGGATGTGGAGACAGTATGCTCAAGAGATACATCTGTGCAGGCGGTGGCAGGATGGATTGGGTCCAAGGAAGGAGTTCTGTTTGTTAGAAACCTATGCAAGTTAGCAGAGACTTGATTGTTATTTAGTGCTGGAGGGAAGGGGTGTGTGGAGAAGAAAAGCTTAAACACAGGAGAAAGAAGGTATGGTTCCTAGAAGTTGCAGGTGTAGGGCTGAGAGCATAAGTAGAGGGGAAAGGGTGTATGTAGACTCAGGAAATAACTAGAAAGCGATGGAGGCTAAAGGAAAGATTGGGAGCCCATTTGGAAGTGGATGCTCCTTTCTGATGACTCCTGTGAGTTTGGGTCTGCTCAGAGTGAGGGTGAGGCAGAGGGAGTTTGAGGCTCAATAGAGTGAGGAGGTTTGAAATACTAATTGTGAAGAAAGGAGAGTGAGGCACTGGGAAAACACCAGAGGATTGCTGAGCACGGAGGAGGCCCAAGTGATGATGGGGACCAAGAATTGATGGTGGCTTCAGTCTGTATGGCTTTTCTCCAGCAGCACTGAGCACATTTCATATGTATGTAGTACCCTTCTCGAAGCCACTTCAGAGATGACATCTAAAGTAATTTTGCAACATTTTACTGAGAACATTTCTACATTTGTATGAAAGGAGGTTATTTTTGATGAGCTTGCACAGAGGTTAGGAAGCCCATTTCCTCACTCCTGACCCGTGCTCTGCCTTCTGTACACATGTCATTTCCTTACACACGTCCATACAACAGCATTTCTCAACATGAGCAGTATTAGACTGACTCACAAGCATGACTTCTCCACAGCTGTTCATGTAATTTAACAGTCACATCTTGTGTGTAATATGATCGTTGTCTTAATAAAGATTTGCCAGCAAAAAATAGAAAAAAATCATTTGGACTTAAACAGCTAGGAAGGAATCAAATGTATTTGCTTTAATTGTTAACTAGTTATTAATATTGGTTTGGGAGCATTTCTTGTCATTTTCAGAAGTGGCATCAGGCAATATTAAATCGTCAGTGTCAGAACACATAGTTAGCTTGACAGAAAAAGAAGAGTTTTTGTAACAGCTTTCTGTGGTACTTGACACAAAGGCCAGAAACATGCTGGTATGTGTTTAGTTGAAAAAACAGTAAACTTGACAACTTGACTAGTAAGTCTCTTGCTTATGAATATGAGGACTGTGCGTCAGGTGATAGGATCCACAGAGAAAGCTCCAGGGACTGGGGAGTGGAGTGGGAGAATCTGAGCTCTCCAGATTGGCTCAAAGTCTTTTCTGAATTTCTGCCTACTCTTGATGTGTGTGCTACTACTGGAAAGAGAAAACCTGGCGTTGAGGGGAGAGGTGGCGCTCGGTGGAAACGAGAAGGCCCTGGGTCTGTATATTGAAATGTGGTGGGGGAGGGAGCAATATTTCTGGACATTGCCATATGTCCCTTGGTGGGCAAAGTGGCCCTGGTTGAGAACCTTTAGAGCAGAACAACATCAGCATTACTCCCTCCCTCGAACCCCAAGCCATCTTCATCACATCTTAAGACTGTACCAGGATCCTGGTATTTTTGACTCAGTTCTTATTTAACTTAACTCTATTCTACCCCTTCAACCTGTTTTCTCACTCAATATTAACCACACATGCATTTGTCTATTTCAACTCCCTTTTATTCCTAGAATGATTTTGTAGTTCTTAACTAAATGGACATACTATTAATGTCATGTTAAGTAAAGATGGAATCATATTATTGCTTGTAGGTCTGTTTGGCCTCATTTGGGAAAGGGGGAGGGTGGGTGGTGATCATGTTTCTATTCCCACTGAGTCTAGCATAATACAAAAGTAGGTGCTCAGTACAATCGCACCTAAGGGCTTTTTCCTTTTATGTGTTTAAAGTGATTGATGATATTTGTTGGATTAAATCATGCCGACTTGTGCATTCAATGTCAGTGGCTTTGGGTTCTAACCTTAAGACCTTTTTCTCTTTCATTTTTAGTTTCTTTTTGCACAGTATATGCCTGAATGGCTCTGGGTGTGGGGAGCAAATATTCTCAATCGTTCTTTACGTAAGGAGGCCTTATCCTGCAAAGCATGAAACTGGATGATGGTTGCGAAGTTTTTCCAACTCACGGGAACCTGCAGTATTCTGACATTTGGAAGAACATGTTTAACTTATCTTCTGTATTTTCTTTTATTACTGGTTATTTAGTATACTGTTGACTCATTTGCAAAGCAAACATGATACTTTCAGAGAATGCTATGGAAAAATCTCAAGAGCCGCATGGTGGCACAGCATAAATAATGACTGAGGAACAAGAACTGATTGAGGAAACCTAAATTTCAATTCTTTTTTTCCTTAAGGTGTTCAAGAGTTGGGTGATTTATGTTCTTCTAGGAGCTACAGCAATCCGATATTGAAATATACTTATGACTTGTCACCTCTATTTCAAATGTTGTTTTTTAAGGGAAATTATCTAGTAGTCGGATTCTAGTATTGTTTTCAAATGTTCATCAGGAAAGACTAGTTAAAAGTGTTATTGTATGAGTAAGATTGCTGGTATTAGCAGTAGAAATCTGTGTGTATTACTGTTGTGTAGCTCTAGTTGTTTGACTATCTGTGTAAGAAAGTGCTGCTTTTCAACTGATATTTTATTAGAAAACCATATGTGTATGTATGTTGTGTGCATCTAGATAACTTTATTTATGGGTAAGTTACTTTAAAAAAGATTTTTTGTTAAGATGGCTTAACATGGAACCTTACAGGGTATTAAAATTCTAGATTATTCCTTTTTATACTAAATAAGCCTACCAAATTTTGTGCTATAGGTTTGCCATGTTTAATATTACTTAACGACATTCTTGGTTTGTTTTTTTTTTAAATCTTCCATGGAATTAATTCATTCCTAGATTTGGACATGTAATGATTGATTTATAATTATTGTGGATAAATAATGCTTTCTCGGCTTATAACTGAAAGTTAGCTCTTTGGAATTTGTTAATCTGGTTTTCATATACTCTTCTATATAATATTCCATTCCAATAGCATTATTGGTATAAACATCAAGTATTTATGGAATGTAGTTAAAATATGAACAAATTATGTGTGTGATATGATGTATCTGTTGAAATAAGTTAGAAGCTCATTCTTGGTTCTTGTAATTAACTTACACATTACAGTGAATACTTTTATTAGTGTGAAGATAATTATGCACAACCCACAACAATATGGCTTAGCATTGAAACCTGTGAAATGTTTTTGGTTCTGGTCCTATAAAGCCAAACATTTTTGAGGACACATACCTAGTGCTTTGACAGTTGTAAATCACTATATGAATATGTGTGCAAGTTAAAAATTTGGAGTTTAATATTGAGACACCAATGCAGAAACTAGTAAATTGATTGAAATCAGAACTTTTCTGGCATTGTTTTCTCCTTAGATGATGTACCATTATGACTAGGCCTAAGCATCTTTTTATGTTATACCCACAATTTTGCCAGTGACATTGCCTCAGTATTTTCAAATGTGACTTGGAATCAGTTCAGAAACTTCCACTTCACTGATCAGGCCTTAATCACATAAGAGATATTCAGATGTGAAAATTTACACACTAATGACACTATGTATCACTGAAGGTTTTGATGGACTTGCTTGAAAGCCTTTATTTGGTCACATTTGGCATTTTTCCCCATCTAACAATTAATTTATGTCATTAAGACTAGAAAAAAAATTGACTTCATGCCACATTGACTTGAACTTTAATGTATAATAAGCAGCAACTTTATGTAAAAAATACCATATTTATATAAAAGGTGTTATGTGGTGCAGCATTGTTTTATATTTATAGATTAGGTATTGAATCATTGTTACATGATGAGAATAAATAAACCATGTCGATAATGTTTTAAAATTCTCTGCTTGACAGGATGTATGTAAATAAGCTGATTGGTCCAAAGTTAGTGAAAAATCAAAACCAAGAATCTTCCTTCTGTTTTGTCTTTCATAAAATACTTTTTTCCAGAGCTCATTTGAGAGTCATAATTGGACCACTGTAGATGGAGTTTCTTATTAAGAATGTGGGAAATAAGAACCTTTTAAATAATCTATGAACTGAAAATTTAATAATGAAAGCAGTTGCTTCTTCTTTTGGAAGAGGTTTTGCTCTCTCTGTTTATGAATTGGTTGTCTGGAATGAGAGATACATTTTTTTCCCCCATAGAAATAATTATTTTAAAATTACAAAACTTAATCTATGGTAGTAATTCATTAAGAGCTTGTATTTCAGCAAGAACATTGTACATAACCATGTCTTTTAAAGTACTAAGTTGATTTCTTGATCTCATTCTCCTGATAGGTTAAGTAAGATGAAGGTTAATTGTAATCATTGACTTTGGCAACAATGTGGAGATCACTGGCAGTTTTGCCATGAGCTATTTTTCATCCAGTGGTGGGGTGAAAGGTGGACTGTAGTGGTTTCAAGAAAGAATGGGAAGACCAAAGGAGACAACAAGGAGAGGTAGCTCTATCGAGGAGTCTTTTTGTTTTGTTTTAACCTAAGTTACTTAAAATCTTGTCACATTTGGGAATCAGAGGGTTAGGTGGATTCCTCCATCTTGATAGTGTGCCCTCTGAAACCAAGTCCAGTCTTTCTGTATGTGTCTCAGTATTGGCTAGGCTGTTACTCTTAAAAGAACATTTAGTTTCAATAAAGACTTAACCTTCCATGGAATTGTGAATACTTTATTACACACATGAAGCTTGAGTTCACACAGTTATTTTACAATCTGGAGTAGTGGAAAACCTGGAGACCAGGATCCTATGGGTCCATCTCTGTCTCATGTTCTGGTACTCTTCAGTTTATAGGATTCTCAGGAGCTGGCAGCATTCTCTCCCCCATTTTGGGGCTTCACTACCACATGACAGAGATGTTTGCAATTCACTAGCCTATCTCAGTCCATAACAGTTAGGCTGTGTGTCCAATGGCATTGTGAATTAAAGGGGTGTTCAAAGAACCCTGGCCAAGACCAATTTACCCCAAATTAGAACAACGCAGTTATATTTAAGATTAGGTGTATTAATAGTGCATTAAGGGAGTGCTTAATTTTGAGGTTTTACAAATGCAAGAATCAAGAATTCTTTGAAAATTACTAACATTGATGCAATCTCAAAGTGGGAGTTGGGAATTTAATCAGGTGTGGGTTTATCTACATATAACCACCACCATTCACTGAACATGTCTGACTCGAGCTCTGTATGTGTTTTATTTAACCCTCATTCTATGAGGTAGGTATTAATGTCTCTTTTTGGGAGGTGAGGAAGGGAGGTACAAAGAGCTGAGGTACAACTTGTCCAAGATCACAAAGCTAGAGCTGGTGATTATATTAAATGTTCGGTTAAATGTTAAAGAGAAGATGAAGTGCTGTGATTTTTCGTCATATTGGTACCATTCCGAATTGTGGTGCAGTGGAAAGATCAAGATATAAACAATTTTATCTAAATAGCAGATAACTTTTCATTAGCATTACCTAAAACATATTTTCAGTCCTCCGGTTGTGACCGATGCCAAATGTGGGCCAGTTCAGCATTTAGATAGAAATCCTGTATCCAAATCACCGAGACATTTTTGAGAGGCAAACTATTGAGCTTAATACATTCTTTTGTTTCTTCAAAAGGGCAACCATCTGGCGTTAGTGGTCCAGGCGAGGTGGCGAGGGGTTAGGAGTGGTGCAGAAGGGATTTGGAGCAGGGTTTTTGCCTGTCAGGGTGGGAGTCAAGTGACTGACAATAGATTTACAGGTGATTAATCCACCGGCCCGCATCTCAGTGCCGCGTCAGTGAAATGGGTAGAGTTTTGTAGAGTGGGGGCCTGGGAGCCTGGCTTTATTTGGGACACCTAAAGCCCTCAGGAAGAGAGCGCTAGAGTACTAGCGTCAGGCGTTTACAGAAAATGCTACCAAAGGGGACCTTTCTATCAGCGTCCTCCTTCGTAGAACTTGGCCCAGCGCGGCCGCTTTCAGCCCTGTGCGGGTTCCCCAAGTTCCTGGCTCCCAAACTCAACGAATTCCACTCCAAGCCACTTCTACCGAACATTTCTCCGGACTCCGTCGGGGTTCGAGAAAGATAACCACGACCCGCCTCAGGGCCTCAAATGTCGCGAGATCACCCCAAGCTTTCCTCAGCGTCTAGAGCGCGCACGCAAGCCACACGCAGGGCACGCACAGCCGGCGGGGCTGGCGTTCCCAGCCATCACTCTCCCCGCCCCGATCGCGCGGTGTCGCGAGAGGTGGGAGTAAACAGCCCCGAATGGAGACCCGGGGCGTGTTTGCCTCTGAGGCGCCGTTATCCCGGGCCTGTCGGACCCAAGCTTGAGGCAGCCGCAGGTACGTCAGGCGGTCCGTTCCCCGGAGCCTCCGCCTCTCCTCTTGACTTGCTTGGCCGCCCGCGCGGTCAGGTGTGCCCACTGCGTCCGAGGCCCCGAGGATGGGGGTCTGCGCGCGCGGTGGCTGGGCCCTCCCAGCGACCCTGACCGCAGGGAGCGAACCCCGGGCGCGGTGCGGGGACGAGGGGGCGTGCGGTAAAGCTAGGCATTTAGACGCACCGGCTACGCGGCGTGCATGGCGGTAGGAAATGAGCGGTCCTCTCTCTTTTGGCCAGACCCGGCCGGGACTTAAGGCTGGTGTCCCTGCCTGGCCCTTTCTACGTGTTTACACGGTGTGGTAGCTGGCACAGTTTCAGCATTCTCTTTATGTGAAATAAACTCTAATGGAGTGAAACAATATGCCTGGCCTTGGCCCTCAGCCTCCGAACATACTATTAGTGCTAGGTCTGCTCCCAGAGAGGTGCTGGTATCAGATTTTTAAAATGACCTCAGTTCTTTGCTTCATCCCAGTCTGTACACCCTGCTTCACTGATTTTCCAGAATCCAGTGTAAGAAGCTGATCGGCAAGTTTGGCCTCTAAGACTGGTTTAGTCTCAGAACCAGAATAACTTTCAGACCTGTAGGATCTTAACATTTTGCCTTGCCCTGTCATGATGTGCTTCCTAAGACTTAAAGATCATCAACGAAATTTTCATTAAGATGTTTTGCCCCTTGTTTTGGTTAGAGCCTCTAAGAATCTTGGCCTATTTGTGCAAATTAAGTTAAGTATTTACATTTACTTTAACATGCTTCCAAGTGAGATAGAATGGCATAAAATCTGAGTTGAACTCAGGAGAATTTAGTTTCCTCTGGCCTTTTAGTCTTAGTTATGATAGCAAGTGCCTCTCTAACTTCAGAGTCTCGGTTTGCACATGTATAAAATCGAGGGGCTTGGAGAACAGCGATTCTTCCTAACTTTTTTTTTATCTGAAGCACCCATTTTATATATGTATATATATATTTTAGTTCAAGAGCTTTAAGGTAAAATTTACCATAAAAATCACTTATGCTAAGGTTCCTATTCAGTGATAAATTTTAAAAATTTTCCAATTACAGTTGTCATAAAATATTAGTTTCAAGTGTACAACATAGTGATTAGAGTCTGATTTTTTTTTTTCAGCAAATTTACAGAGTTGTGCTGTCATCACCACAACCCACTTTTAGAACATTTGTCACTCCCCCACCCAAAAGATTCCTGGTGCCCCTTTGTAGTCACTTCCCATTTCTAACCCCAGTTGGAGGCCACCACTAATCTACTTTCTGTCTCCCTAGATCTGTCTTCCAAATATTTAACATATTCAGATGTAACCATATGTGGCCTTTTGTGTGTCTTCTTTAGTATAATGTTTTCAAGGTTCATATTGTAGCATATATCAACACTTCATGCCTTTTTATGGCCCAGTAATACTATGTCATGGCTATAACGCACTTTGTTTATCCATTCATGCAGAACTCCTTTTGCAAATAAAATTTTATGTTTCCATGTATGATGCAGATCGCCAGCCCTTTATTGGAGATAATGCCTGGCATTGCCTGAGTGAGACACTGCCCTCCATTGCATTCCCCAAGCATCCCTTATAATTAAGAGTTGGTTGTATCTATGAAAAAAAGTCAAATTAAGGGCTTGTGGAGGCTCTGAACACCTTTGGGATCAAGCGGGATCTCTTCCAGTTAAGAGGATTTTTGCATTCCCTTAAAATTTACACGTTCTTTAATTCTATTTTCTATCATTCTACTGTTAGATAGTTCATGCCTGCTGCCTGTTTATTTTTGTGGGAGGCACAGTAAGTCCCACAGATGATAAGACTAACAAAAGCTAGGAAGGCTGAAGACTTAGGTAAACTGCACATGGCTCCCATTGGTGTTTTAAGTGGGGATTTGAGGAGAGATTTGCAACTGCCTCTTGCACCAGGAGAGAGTTGAGATACTGGTTATTTACTGGAAAAACTCGACAACTTCAACCCTTGGTGATGTGAAATATTAAGAACTGGAAGCTAGACCTTGTATTTGGTATTTGAGTAGAGAACCTTGGTCTCTTTCAGTGTTTTGCTTGAGACAGGTTAGGAGGTGGTTACAAGAGATTTAAGTTGATTTTTCCTTCTCTGTATTCCTTATCAGTTTTGACGCGCTGCAGAAATCTGTCAACTAGATTTATTAATCTTGACAATGTCTTTTAGCTTAAGGAAATGAATTTAAAGTAAAATGAGGAAAGTAGTGAGTTTGGAGGTGGCTCATGTATGGCTAACCAGTACCAGAAGATTGAAGGATAAAGAACAAGGAGGCACGAGCAACAGGTGTGAAAGAATAGGCAATTAAAGACATTGTAGACCAAGCTTTTTTTAACTTTGGCACTGTTGACTCTTTGGGCTGAATTGTTTTTTTCCCCCCTATAAAACCTACCAGCGAACAGAATGTGCCAGAAGGAATGGTTCAATCAGGCTTAAGAATACACCTTTTTTCTTTTAAGATAATGTGGTCTGACATCTCTTAAATATTAGCTTATTAAACAATGATAATACAGCCAAGTGTGCAGTTAGTTATGAAAGTGGCATTTTTACAGCCAAATTGTAGTTGAACTGAATGGCCCTTTCATTGCCTAAACACAATTCAGTTTTCTCTGAAGCTATTTCAGTAAAGGTTCATTAAAAAGCAAGGCATATTTGCATAATTAGATTACTGTTTGGTGGTACAAGTAATTTCCTCTCACCTGTATTGTGTTCTTTAATTGTTTGCTGAAAAACAGTTTCAGATGTACTTTAACTAAACCCAGAATTATGATGTTAGCATTATTCATTTATAGTGTAAAGTAGAATCTCAAAGCTGCAGAGAATGGAAACTATTCGGTAGGCCAGTTGCTTGCTCAAGTAATATATCTCCTGTACTTTGTCTCCCTTTTACACATAGATCCCATTAGTCTTATTCTTAGCATATATTATTTGAACTATTTTTTTTGCATTCAAAATTTGATGTCAATATTTATTTTGCACCTGTATTAGAGGCATAATTATGCCTAATTATGGAAAACCCATAATTACGTATATACCATCTTTTAGAGCATACTTTTTTGTATGTAAAGATAACCAGGTCTTCTATATAAAGAATGTATAGATATTAAATTCAGCCAACACTTAATGGATCCAGGAACAGCCCTAATTAGGCCTTATGAGTAAGCGATACTACAGATAAGTTTGTCCGTTCAGAATGAACTAGCCAAAAGCTTAGCCTTACCTTAGAAGGTAGACACAGATTTTGGTAAAAAATTCCTAGGAAAAAGATCTTATTTAAAGAGGTTTCTAAGGCATTAAGTCGTACGTTTTGTCTAATTATAAAAGTATAACATATACTCTTGGTAAAAATATAAATGAATAAAGAGGAAAATAATTACCTATAATCTTACCATTGAAGTGTAGAACCAGTGTTACCACTTTGGTAGACATCTTTTCATGTTCTTTTTTTCCTGTGCATATGGATGTGTTCTTTAAAATCAAAATTTGGATCACATTGTACATGAGCTGTTTTATTTAATATTTCATTAGTATTTCCCCGTATTTGGAAAACATATTAGTTTCTTATTGCTGCTGTAACACATTTCTACTAACTTAGTGTCTTAAAACAACATGAATTTATCATTTTACGTTCTGGAGGTCAGTCTCACTGGGCTAAAGTCAAGATGTTAGTAGATCTTCATTCCTTCTGGAGGCTTCAGTTTCATTCCCTTGTTCAGTTTCTGGAGGCACCTGCATTCCTTGGCTCCTAACCTCTTTCTCTGATTACTTCAGTCTTGTGCGTCCATCGTCCCATTTACTGACAGCTCAGAGCTTCTGTCTCTCTTTTATGAAGACTCTTGTAATTACATTGGACCTACCCAGATAATCCAGAATAATCTCCCCATCTCAATATTGTTAGTTTAACTACACCTGCAAACTCCCTTTGGTATATAAAGTAACATTTATAGGTTCTGGGGATGTGGATATCTTTTGGGGACCATCATTCAGCTTTCCAAAGAAACATAATTTGGAACTGCTGCATAGCATTCCATAGTATGGATGGACCACAATTATTTAGCTAGTCCCCTGTTGTACTTTTAGATGGTCCCTAATTTTTCCTAATGATAATCCTCAGGCATAAATCATTGTATGCTTTCAGAGTTACACTTACATGGAATGAATTTCTAGGGGAGATTTTAGAAGAGCAGGGTAGCCTACCTCTTAAGAGCATAGTCTCTGGAGCTAGACTTCTAAGTTCTTAGCCCAGCTTTCCCACTCACTAGCCATGTGGCTCCAAGCAAGGTTCTGAGCTACCCTGGGCCTCAGTTTTCTTATTTGAATATGGGGATAGTAACAGGTTGTTGTGAGAATTAAATGAGTTAATACATGCAAATTACTTAGAATAATGCCTGTGTCAAGATAAATGCTCAGTAAGTGTTCATTTTTGTTGTTGTTAGTGTATTTACTAGACCAAAAGTTTTTTACATCCACTTTTATGGCTTTTAATACATATTGGCAAATTACCATTCTAAAAGGTTATAAGAATTTTACATTTATTAGCAACATATGAGAGTACACATTTTATTCAATTGGATTTTTAAACATGATTTGTACTTTTTAGTGGCTGTCAATTTATGTCTGTTAGAGTGTTACTTGATTTTAATAATGTAAATGATAGAAATGGGTTTATTTTAACAGAAATTTACCATGAACCTTTGTAGGAGTTCTCTCAATTCTTTAGAATGAGAAATACTTTTAATTTCACTTTGACTATCTGTCCCATTTGTTGGGATATTAGGATATCATTCAATGTAACAATTGGTGGGGATAAATCTCTTTGACATGCTGTATGATCTGGTTATGCACAGTCTAATATAAGAGGTTTATAAGTGCATGCTCTCCACAACTTTTTAAAATTTAATACTCCCACCCTTCTCAGTGTATTTCTAGCACCTGAGACTAAATATAGGATGGACACACACACACACACACACACACATATTTTCTTTTTTGCATATTTTGGAAACAATTTCAACTTGTCAGAAAGGTTCTGAGAACAGTATAAAACCTTTTTTCCCCTCTGAACCATTTGAAAGTAAGTTGCAGACCTGATGCCCATTATCCCTAGATACTTTAATGGGCATTTCCTGCAAGCGAGAACCTTCTCACATAAGTAGAGCACAGCCTTCATACAGCACTGCTATCTAATCACAGGGAGGTCCCATTCAATGGTTTTGCCATTTGTTCCAGTAATGTCCTTACAGCAAAGGGACCCAGTTTCAAATCTTAAGTTGCAGCTAGTGATCATGTCTCTTGAGTGTCCTTCAATCCTGGGCTGTATCTCAGTCATTCCTTGGCTTTTGTTACCTCAGTATTTGTGAAAATTCTAGGCCAGTTATTTTGAAGACTTGTCTCGGTTTGGGTTTTGATGTTGCCTCATGATCCGATTCAGGTTGTGCATCTTTGGCAGAAACCCCACGGAGAATACTGGGCTTCTCTAGTGCATCTGCTCTGTGGTCCCGGTTGTGTGTCTCCCATTGCTGGTTAATTTGATGATGCTTCTCCACGTGGTGACTTTTTTCGCCTTTGTAAATCAGAATTTTGTTGGGAGGCATTCTGAGACTATGTAAATGTCTCCTTCAAATTTTCAATTTATTTCTATATGTCATTGTGCACTCACATTTTCCTGTTTTACTCAGTGGGTTAGAATCTGTTATTTTCATTATTTATTTTGATGCTCAGATTGTCCTAAGCTGTCCTCTTTGTCCCCATCATTCTTTGAGTACTTCCTCAATTTTTGGCACAAGATGTTCCAGACTCATCTGTTCTTACCCTGTCAAGCCTGGAACTAGCTCATTCTCCAGGGAACCTGCTTTCCTTTAGTGGAGAAAGATGTTTAGAAAACCAGTTCTGGGCACTACATGGGCTCCCTCCTATTGGGGTGTCACTGCTCTCATGTCCTTTTAGTAGACAGTTCTAGGAAATGTATGTATGTGTGTACACATGCATACACACATTCGCATATGTTTATTTCTATATATGGATAACTTAGAGTTCACACCAGTACTTCCAATTTCAGTCTGATCCTGCATGGTTCATTCAAGTTATTTCTCTTTTCATGTTTATGACTTCATTCTCTGACAACGAGAAAGCTGCCTCTGTAAAATATTTATTCGATCAAGTCAATTTCCTTTTGTCACTGCCTTCACCCCATTCAGGCTCTGACACTCCTCATCAGGCTCCTTTCCCCCGCCATACACACACCTTCCTCCTTCTCAAACTCCATCACACCAGGCCACTGCACCTGCCTTCTTGTCCTCAGCTGAATTATGCAGAAAAGGAAGAAAAAAAGAGGTTAGAACTCTTTCAAGAAAGTATTTTTCTTTTCATGTGTATGTTTTCATGTGTCTTTGTTTACATACTCTGTGCTTATCTTATATTTGTTGCTTATCTGCTTGCCACTAGATGGTGAGCCTGTCTTGGGGAGCATGCTCACCAGGTTCGCATTATATAGTGAGAGTGGGCAGGGAGCAAGGGGAATCTGTCATTGATACTGGTGAATAGATAGGTGTTTTAGACATAGGAAAGTACACTTTGCCTTTAAAGGCCCAGTGGAGGAGTCAGTGGGGACTGACCATCTTTAAAACAAACAGGCCAGAGGCACAGAGGTCAACAATAAGTGGCCAGTCTTGGGATCTGTTATATATTTTTTTTTTTGGCAAATTACCATTCTAAAAGGTAATTAGAATTACCTGGCCTCCAAGGCCCTTCCTGGTCTGCCTCCCAGTCACCTCTCTCATTTTCTGATTCCCCTTCCTTCACTCTGCTCCAGCCATACTGACCTCTTGCCTTTCCTTACACAAGCCACACCTGTTCCTCACCTCAGGGCTTTTGCACTTGCTTTTCCTGGTGTCTTCAGTACTCTTTCTCCAGGTGACTTGGTGAGCTTCCTGCTTCCATCAGAGGCTCAGAGGCTTCTGCAGTACTCTGTCTAAAAATTCAGCCCTTCCTCTAACATGTCATATTCCTCTTCTTTCTTTTTCCTTCTTCAAAATATAATATTTATCACTAGCTTAGTGTACTGTATGTTTTACTTATCTGTGTATTACCTGTCTCCCCATGCTAGAAGGTTAGCTCCATGAGCTTGGAGATTTTTTTGTTGTCTGCTCTGTTCCTACCATCTGGAACAGTAACTGGCTCTTTGGAGTCACCCAGTAAATGAATCAGATGAGTGAACAAAATTGCTCAGCAGTCCCACCTGGCTCTGTTTTATCTCTGCACAGTTCACTCCCATTGGATAGAGTGAGTCTGTGTTTCCAGTTGTTTGCTGGATGTTCTGCTCAGACTTCTTACCTGCTTGAGGTCCTTGACCCCCATCTTCAGCCTCTTCAGACTAACATCTCATTGTCTCCTGCCTATGGATGACTTGCTGATCCACAGTGCATAGCCTGTGTTTTCCTCTTCTGTGATGGAGCTTGGCCTAGGATTCCCCTTTCCCTCTCCTGATTTCCCTACTTCCAGTCCTGCCAGCTCCGATTCCACCAGAGCCAGCTGCCATCTACTTCATCAACAGAAGCTTCCTCTTTACACCCAAGAAGAACTCTTAATTCAGTGTCCCTTGCACTGTCCATGTGCCTCTCCTTTGGCACTTTCCTTTCCTGAGCCTTGTTTAGCTGTTTGTGTTTATGGTTGGCCTCTTTGCTTGATCACACCTGGAGGACTGTGTCCCTTACTAACAATGTGTGTTTTTTTCCAACATCTGGCAGTGTCTTAAACTTGATTAGCACTCTCTTAACTCATATGATTTAATGAGTAAATTAAGGTAGAATGTCTTATGATATTGCAGTGACCTATTTTCCAAAAGCTTCAAAGTTTAATTTTTCTCTCCCGAATGGGAGAGAACTGATTACTTGAGGCATTTTAAAATTTAAAAAACCCCTAACCTTTTCTTTTCATTTCTCTTTCTTTTAAAGTCAGGCTCCTGCCTGAGTTGTAAGAGAACATCAACCATCTCTTCTGCAGAGGCTATGGTGTAAGTTCACTGTTTTACCTGTGTGTGAATTCTTTTGGAACAGGTTTAATTAAAGTTGATCTGACACAGGTCTAAGATTTGCTCACTAGTATCACTCACTAACATCTGTGTTATATGTAGCCCAAATATGTCATAGATTCTTTAGTTTGAGGTAGAAGAGTTTTAAGAGATTTGTTTTTAAAAACTTGCCTTAATTGAGAGAGAGACCTATTTAAATCTTTTAAGTTTATTTAATATAACATTTAATATCACTCATATTACCAGTGATTGGCTTTGTTTTCTTTGATCAGTGATGCTGTAATAAGGTGACACATATGCTTCATGTAGTTATATTCCGTGATACTCCATCACTGCAAGTATCAAGTATAAACAACAACAACAACAAAAAATTTGGACTCACTCCCAGGTGAATCACTGTGAAACACATTGGAGTGGCTTTTAGTGTGCCTGTTCCTTTTCTTTGGTCTTTCCATCTGGTGTTTGTTTTTAATTTCTTTATTCTTGTGATTGGAATTTTCACTGTTGACATTCTCATTCTTCCTGTTGATATGCACAGAACTTAAAATTTCATTTCTGTCTGATGAGCTCTTTTTCACTAACTTCTGTAATTTCAGAGATAGGCCTTTTTTCAGGATCCTTTGTTACTATAGCAATGAAAGTCCTAATTATTAAACTTTTTAAAATTCTATAGACCCTTTACCCTTTACTTTATCAATGTTTTTCTCTTTATAGAAACACATATGAATGGTCTCAGAAACCACAAATTCCTTGTTGCTCTAAAGCACTAGTTTCTGCTAGAAGATCAGTTTAACAACTTGGCATACCTCTCTTGGAAGGGAGTTAACTCCTTATCCTAAGTGTCTTTGTTTTAGAGACAAGTGGCAATGTAAGGCCTATCTTGTCTCATTTTCTGTCTTCCCCATGCTGGATTATTTACATTTCTGGTGTGATGTATGCAACTGATTTTTCTGGGAATGCTACAGCCAGCATTGTTTTACTGCTGCTTATTTTTCATTGTGAAGAATGATCATTTTCCTACCATTCAGATATTTCGAAATGTATGTACCCATGTGTAATATAACACTCAAATTAACATTTTTGGGGGGCAACAGCTTACCTCCCAAACTGTCCTCCCATATTACTTCCAGTAAAGAGAGATAATCTAGTTTTATAACATATTTAGCAGGTTAAATTTCTTTTAAGTTGAGGCATCAGGTAAAATAAATTTAGTGATAGTAAAAACCCTTTTATGCTCTCGTCATAGAATTGGCAGAAAATATTTCAAAATCTAAAAAGGCTGTAGTTTGAATAATTTTAAAGCACAGCGTCTCTTAAAGAAGGTTTTAAGTACATGACTTGAATGGAAATTAGTTTGTTTTTAGGTATTAATTTTACACTAGAAATAGGGGTGTATATACCAAATTTTTACCTGAAAAGTTAGTGAAATTTATGGAGATTTAAAGTGCTGATTGAGGAAATGCCCTGGAGATGAAGAGTTTGCAAATAGGAAAATATAGAATCTGAAATAGAAGCAAAGTAAAGAGTAATAAGCCACAGATCATGATTCTTCCTCCTCTTTGACTGCGAGGATGCTAGGGGCAAATGTGCTTAATATTCCTGGTGTTGTGTGTTATCCTTAGTTTTCTCCAACTTTCTCATTTATTTTATCCTGTCTTAATTTTGAAGCTGCCTTAAAATTCTATTTTTCCCCTGAAAGAGGTAAGGAGTAACTAAAAGTGAAATAATGAAGTGTTTCATGGTTGTGTCATACACTTATTTTGTCTTATAACTGGCATATCTTTTTCAGCCTCTTATCTAAATTGCACCTATAACTAAATCCTATCTGGTTCTGTCAGTGTGCTACTAATGTCTCTGTGCTTGTTTTGTATTGTAGATTGGCTCACAGAGTAATTGCTCATCCCTGTTGGACTTTGGTTCTGTAGTGCAAATGGAGTGTAGAACTCAGTTGTCTGGGCCAGAGTGACAGAAGCCTGATGTCCAAGATGGAAAAGAAACGAAGAAAGAAATGAAAGCCTCTTTTCAGGCCAAACCACAAAAGGCCATGAAATTTAACTTTTATTTACATTGGACAAGACTGTAAAATGGCTGATCAGTAATGTTTCGGCTTTTAGCTGAAACAAAAATTAACTTATAATCAAGGAAGAAAACAGTGTGATTTGAATTTATGCAATTTTATGACCATATTCACTTATGACCATGAAGCTTGTCAACATCTGGCTGCTTCTGCTAGTGGTTTTGCTTTGTGGGAAGAAACATCTGGGTGACAGACTGGAAAAGAGAACTTTTGAAAAGGCCCGGTGTCCTGGCTGTTCCCACCTGACTTTGAAGGTGGAATTCTCGTCAACAGTTGTGGAATATGGTAATGATATTATTTTAAATGTTAGGTGACCCCTCCGCCCCCCTCCATGTTTTTGTTTCAGATTTACTTTAAACATTAGCTTTTGCCAAAAACATTTACTTTTTATAATAAATTTCAAATGGGGTGAGTGTATAACACTTGGATGTTATTTGTTTTCCCAGTGTAGTTAGCTTATATAAAGCAAGGAAATCAATGTTCTGAATTACTTTCCTAAAATTTGATTCCATGGAACAGATGCCACTGTAGCCTAGTTAGAGTGGGGAGCTTGAAGGTACTGGGTTTTATGTTCTGAAGTTCAGGTGAACAGATATGAAAAACTAGCAAATAGTCTTATATAATCTGCTCCAAATTTTGTTATTGTTTTCAGTAAAATAAAATTGAGCCTTCACTTCTTTGGATTCCTTTTGCCTATTTGAAAACCTTACATGCATTTGTTTGCCATACATTCAAACTTGTGTTAATATATGCTTTTTAAAAAATAGCACTGGTATCTGATTTTGAGTTATGTGTCCTGTGATCAGGGGATTCATACAGATCACTTTAACTCAAAGCTCTAGAAACTGCTGTCCAGAGCATTTAAACCGATCTTTTTGTTTACTGCTCTTTCCACTGTGGGTTTTAAGATACGTCATTTTTCTTTTACCAGGGAAATTTTAGATACGATATAATCTTATGTTATATATGTATATGAATTTTTACTTTTATTTGTGGTCATTGATTTCAGAATATATTGTGGCTTTCAATGGATACTTTACAGCCAAAGCTAGAAATTCATTTATTTCAAGTGCCCTGAAGAGCAGCGAAATAGACAATTGGAGAATTATTCCTCGAAATAATCCATCCAGTGACTACCCTAGTGATTTTGAAGTGATTCAAATAAAAGAAAAACAGAAAGTGGGGCTGCTAACACTTGAAGATCATCCAAACATCAAACGGGTAACACCCCAACGGAAAGTCTTTCGTTCCCTCAAGTATGCTGAGTGTGAGTACTGAAATCTCAGGGGAATCTCTGTCAATTTCTGTTGCTTGGATTTAGAGAGAATGTGCATATTCACCCACAATGAGATCCACCACTCTCCTCCACCCCCACCCTGACTTTATTTTGAAAAATTTCAAACTGATGGAATAGTTGAAAAATAGTACAGTGAATACCCATGTCCTTTCATCAGTTGTGAACGTTTTCTTGGCAGGAACTTAAACAAAAAAGAGTCTTCTTTTTATTCCAGTAGGAAAAAAATGAAAGTGTACAGTGGAGAATGATAATGATCTTTTTTCTTTTGAGAGTGATTTTCACCCAGGTTTGTCTCGGAGCCTTCATTCTTTGAGGCTGTGATGCCCCTTCACACTCTGAAATGAAATATGGAGTCTTTGAGTCTCCTTTTTACTTGCATTTTACTTCTGTCAGTATGTGTTTTCATTTTTTTATGGTATCTTGCAAAACATCTTTTCCTTGGGTTTCATTTTGTTTTCTCAGCGTCTCCTGACCATGCAAGATCATCCCTTAGCTGGGCTAATTTCAGCCCTAAGCTGTGCAGGTGTGAAGATGGAAAGACTTTGATTATTGGCTTTTCAGAACAAGGGCTTAATCTTTCCTACTTCTTTACAACTTGGGCTTGTCAAAATAGAGTTTATCCTCAAAAATTAATTGCATATTTGTTACATATTTTCCAAAGCATACATGTTACCAAAGGAAAGGTTTTCTGTTTTCCTGTTTGTCATAACTGGGGTAACAAATTATTTCTCATCATTTACTATCATTTTTTTCTTTGGAAGGAAAAAGAAATAAAATTTTGCTTTTCTTCCTTTGTCTGTCCTATACTAGCCTCAGAGCCTTTGGTTTTAAAAAAATACACAGAGGAAAGGCTGATTTGCATAGTGTGATCAGCCAGTTCTGGAGTCAGCTGTACAATTCAGGTGTTTGACTTCTTCAGAGCTCTTTCTACTAGTCCAGATGTTTTGTAGTGCTTTTTCTTTTTAAAAGTAATAACTTCAAAACAACGTATTAAGATTAAAAACAAACCTTATACAATTAGCCAAACATTATACGTTGTTTTTTTTTTTTATTATTTTATGGTAAAGAGCACCAGAATATTTTAGGAAATATCGAGACACCTAATTTTAGCACAATAATTGTAGAATCTCATGGTTGGGCTTCCTTTATACACTGTCCACCGTGGCTGTCTAGTGCTGTGCTTGACTGCGCTTGACTGAGGAGACAGTTTACTTCCTGGTGGACCCATTTTCTCTTGTTATTTGTGACCTTGTATGGTAAGCAGCTTTTCTTTAAATTTCAACTTTTCTCATCCAAAAAAAAAAAATGAAAATACTACCTATCTTATAGGATTCTTATGAAGATAAAAAGAAATAGTGCATGTGAAGAGAGCTTAGCAGAGTCTTTAGGATATTGTAAATAAACATTAAATGTTAAATATTTTTTTTTGTCTCTGCTGTTGGAAGGTTTTGCTTTATTTTGGGCTGAAACATGTCTCACTTTGGATCCCATCCCTGGCTCTATCCCATGAGCCATAAGACACAGCTAACTTGTTTTCTACAAAATAGTACTTAAAGATTTTTTTTTGAAGATATCCATGATATCTTCCCCAGCAATACTTACTTTCCAGAACAATAAAAATCTTCAGTTCCTTCAGCAGTTACTCATATGATATGATTTCAAGTCTCCATACCATTTTAATTGTTTTCCTTTGAATATTTTTCATTTTTTTCTAAATTGCTCTTAAATAGTGAAGCTAGAACTGAATTCAGTACTTAAGGTAAAGCAGAACAGACCCCTCCCTTGTTCAAAATATTGTTCTTCAGTTAGTACTTCCAGTATTGTCCCATGCTGTTGACTTAATAGAATCAACACAGAAAGTTCAGTACAGAATAATTTCAGTTGGACTGTGCAAATAATTGCTTAATGGAATTGACGTGACTACATATATTTTTCCAGTTCTTCGTACTTTCATGGGTGTAGCCTGGTGTAACTGGAATAAAAATGATAGTAATTTGCTTTAGAAACAAAACTTCAGTCTTATTACAGATTCGCTCTTAAAACTGACTTGAAATAAAGTTTTTTCTTCATTATAGCATGGTCTTTGAAAGGTAACGGGATAGCTCTTGTGATATTTCTTTTGCTTTCTCCTCCATTTAAAAAAAAAGTAAGGTATTTACAGATAGTAAAATCCATGCTTTTTAGTGCACAGTTAGGCAAGTTTTGATAAAAGTGTACAGTTACCCAGCAACAAAATCAAGATTTAACATAGTTCCATCACCCTCAGAAATGCCCCCAACTCTTTTGTAGTTATTTGCTGTTTGAAAGGTGACATTCTAGGAGATAAGCATATTGAGAATATCGAGCAATATACAGTTGGAAAAGATAATGATGTTTGACCGGAGATAGGTGTAATGGGATAACATGGTTTTTCCTGTCCCAGAAGTCCAGTGCTGTAAAACTTCATGACTGGGTAGCAGCCATTCTCCTCCTTTTTCTGGTTCAGTGAGGAGAAATTGCTGATTAAAAAAAAAACCCAGTCATTTCTTCAGTTTTAGTATCACAATTGACTTCTTTAAAAATGATGATTTTATTCTTTCTCTGCTTTACATGGTTAGAAAATTCCATGTAAAGAGCTCTTTGGGAATCATTATGGCTAAATAATATCCAATAAATATAACTGCATTGAGAAAATCCTAGCAAAGGGAAAGAATTCCATTTTCCTTCAAACACGATTTTCAAAGATAATCATTGCACTGTTTAGAATGACTGTTTTTCCCGACAGGTATCATGTCATTTCAGTGTTTTTCCTCTTCTGATCTTTCTCTTCCATGGCTGTAGCCGACCCCATAGTGCCCTGTAATGAAACCCGATGGAGTCAGAAGTGGCAGTCATCCCGTCCCCTGCGAAGAGCCAGTCTTTCCCTGGGCTCTGGTTTCTGGCACGCTACAGGAAGACATTCAAGTCGACGGTTGCTGAGAGCCATTCCACGCCAGGTTGCCCAGACACTGCAGGCAGACGTGCTCTGGCAGATGGGATATACAGGTGTGTGATGTGCATCCGGAGACAACATAGAGTCTGGTGTCTAGGAGGCCTCCCTCTCGAGTGCCTTCTCATTATTTGTTGAGCTAGATACAGTCAACTCCCTTCATCTTTGACACCTGTTGTGCTAGGCATCTGTTTCTGTGGCTTTTCTAATTGTTTAATCTATTCATGTTTTGTGTCTTGTTTTTCTGTACCATTTCTGAGGCTAGAAGGGGTAGATTGTGAAACATTTCTTTCTTCTAGACACATATGTGAACATACACAGCACTCCCCACAACTGATGGGCAGTCCAGCAAAGTTCTGTCATTTCCCAGAGAAAGAGATCAAATTCAAAGGTACTTGCCTTGATTTGGGCAATTTCATGAAAACGAGTTTATCACTCCAGTGTGGTGCCCTGTGTGCAGAATGGCTAAACAGTTGACTGTCATACTTTCGCTGTTTTGTTTCAGAACAGGAAACAATATCAATGACCATACCCTATGAAACAAAACTCATAATCAGTAAGATTTTTTTCTTACAGATACATCATGGCAGAAAATTCCTGTTTAAATGTGAAGATTTAGACCCTGACTTTTAAGTAAGCCCATTTCCTTAGCTCCAGAAACCAGGCTTAGAGACCCCCTACCTCTCCTTTGACTTCCTGAGCCTCTTGCCCTTCAGAATGCCTGAGATACTTAAACTTTTAACATCTGGTAGACTGACATTTTATTAAAATGATTGTCTCCCCTTGGTTTTATCTTTTTAGGGTGAAAACTCCCTCACAAAACAAATTCTTTAGTCATCAGAAAAACATTTTTTATTCCTCTCCAACCAAGTGGTTTCCAATTTTATGTGTGCATTTTTTTAAAGTAAGCAATACATTTTGATGGTTATCTCAGTGTAATTGATTATTTAGTGTAGTATTGATACATAAACAATCATAACAGAAAGACATTACCGTCATTATAGCTATTAGATTTGAAATAATAAAAGTATCTTGTATATTTTTCTACATGTTTTCTAGAATTTCTTGATCTGACAGCATCAGTTATTTTACATAGGTGCAGATGGCTTGTAGCCAGTATCTGAAATAGACTCATGATTATGGAAAAGTGCATAATATACTGATTTTCCTTAAATGTGATTATCCCTGTGTGTTGTTGACAACCCCTCTCTGCAGAGTTAGTTGTTAGGAATGAGCAGCAGTGAGTAAGTTGCCATCCATGTCAGAAATAGAGATAGTTGCCCCCTCTCCCGGAGGTATGTGCTTTGTGGGTGCCTTCACCCTATAGGGTCATTGGTGGAGGAGTGGGGAGAGGTAGTTCATTCCTGAGCATTGGTGACAGTTAACGGTGTCCAGAGAGATTTTCTCTGTAGCCTCAAGTCTTGTGTAGCAGCAAATGATGGCATTCCCACGGTCTCCCCTTTTCTTAGTCTCAGCCTAGTCAGGGCCTCTGGGGCATCTGACCTAACTTGTGTACTCTGGGCAGGCTTTGGCCCTCAGTGACATGTCATTCTCTTTGGGTTCCAAAGAGGAGTGTGTTCTATAGACAAAAATCTAGAAAGATGATTTCTCCAAACCTAATTGTGTATGCTTTCTTTTTGGAATAAGGTGCTAATGTAAGGGTTGCTGTTTTTGACACTGGGCTGAGTGAGAAGCATCCCCACTTCAAAAATGTGAAGGAGAGAACAAACTGGACCAACGAGCGAACGCTGGACGACGGTAGGTGGCAGTGTCGTGGCGAGACCATGAATGTGGCATTTTCTGGTCACATATGGACTTCATACATAACTCCCATCCTCCATTTTGTCAGTTAAGAGTATTTTTTTCTGTGTGTTATGATTAAATAGTTCATGTACAATAGTTATTCAGACAAACCCAAGTTGTCATTGTGTCTTTTGGCAGAAACTTTTCCAAATGTCTCAGAGGATGTCGAGAAGTAGCATTTAAGGGGAGAAAGAGGGATATTTGGTGGAGGTGCAGCTCCCTGTTTGGGAGAGAGCAGGAGTGGCTAGACTCAAAAGTGGGCAGGTATGGCATGAGCTCTGAGCGGAAGACAATACAGAGGAACAGAGATTCTGTATCTAGGACTTGGAGGATGAGCCAGTTTGAATTGGTGGTTCGAAATGTGCATGTCGGCACACATTATCATTGACTTTATGAATTTTTTTCTTATGGGCAACAGGGCTGGGCCACGGCACATTCGTGGCAGGTGTGATAGCCAGCATGAGGGAATGCCAAGGATTTGCTCCAGATGCTGAACTTCATATTTTCAGGGTCTTTACTAACAACCAGGTAGGTGGTTTAAGGATCCCTGAAACTCAAAGAATTGATATTAAAATGTAAAAAGTTAAAAACTCCAGAAAATACATATTAGTGTAAATGTAGCACACGTCAGTCAGCTAAACTGCTATTGGTGTCCCATGTTTGCTGTGTTGTCTCTTCACTGTCCCTTCTGTGTAGCTTTGCCCTTCTCCCACCACCCCTGTCATCAGCCTCACTTGAACCCTAGACCCTGCCTGGAGGCAGCTGCACACAGGGATTCCGTTACCACATGTTTCTTCTTTCCCTTGGGCCCACCTGAGGCTCCTGTGCCACCGTGTCTCAGGCACAGTTCTTATACTTTCTGCATGAGAGAAAATTGCATGTTTGTGTGCTTGCCACCCCTCCTGGACTGCATCCACTTTGAGGGTCCCCTCCATAGCCCAGCACCTAGTGTCATTTTGGGTAACATGGATGTATGAGCTTATTCCCTTACTCTTCATTTGGAAACTATAGGAAGTGGGGAAGGATCCTAGTATTTATTTATTTAAAAATTTTAATTTTTGTATAGGTGATACATAGTTTTACGTATATGTAAAAAGCAACAAGGGGATAATTCTCCTAATCCTGTCCCTCTCTAGCAGGTGCTTACCTTACTTCCTCCTGTCTCCCATGGGAGAGTTTAATTTCTTATACTCCCTCCTAGAATTCCTTTGGCATATATAATTAAATATAAATGTGTAGTCTTATTTTCAAAAGCCTTTAAAGAACATTCTTAATTGTTATATTCATTCTGTTTCCACTGTAAGTTTTAATTTTGTATTTGTAGAAACACTAAATGGTGATACACAAAGTAATCTAACTTCTGTCAGGAAACTAAGAGGAATTGAACATCAGAGAAATAATTCTGTGAAATAACTTTATTGATGCTGTTTATCTTTCAGTCTATTTAGGAATAAAGATTGTTAAGACAAATATATTAAACTATTTAGAAACACTTGACTTAATAGAAGTGTCTTAAGGTAAATTCTCTTGCGAGAGTATTAGTTAGAAGTCTAGAATTTTGCCTCAGAAGGTGTACTTCAGAGTAGTGAGCTATACCTTAGGCCCGGAGAGACAGGTGCCCTCGGAGCACGCTGTCTCATTGGAACCCAGCTCCCTCTAGAGACTTAGAGTTTCCGGGTGTAGTAGTTTACATTTCAGAGCATTATTTGTTCTTAGGATTTATTTCTGAAAGTTAACACTTCATGTTGCTAGGAGTCCATATTTTGCTCTTAAAATTAAAAACTCTCTTGTGGCACTTTGATGAGATTTTCTCTGAAATGCCTGAAGGACTGTGTTAACGTTAACCAGGTGTCCTACACATCTTGGTTCCTGGACGCCTTCAACTATGCCATCTTAAAGAAGATTGACGTCCTCAACCTCAGCATCGGCGGCCCCGACTTCATGGACCATCCCTTCGTCGACAAGGTTGGTCTTGTCACTGCACAGAAGGACGTTGCATTTGATGATGGCTCCTGCTTTTTCGCATGCCCCAGCTTTTGAGTGCTTCATCTTTAGTGTGCCAGTGGTTTGTCATCCATGAGGTAACTGCTTTGTGAGGACAAGTGGGTGATGACGTGAGCTTTAGTGACTTGCATTGGAAGTAGTACATGGTGCTTTGTTGATTCCTTCTCAACTAAACACATGTCCTGTTTTCTGAACTTGCCTGGAAAGCCGGTATCTGCTCTATGCGCTGTACAGGCCTGCGTCCTGGTTTTTATCTAAATATACTGGCTGCCAAACACATTCGTGTCAGTAAGCGTCTAGTGTTACATTTTCATGGGGAATCTTTCTCTTTTTTTAGGACTTTTTCACAGTTGTGGTTATTTTTTGACAGTTATATGTTGATTGTTTAAAAGTGGTGTACTTTCACAAATAAATGCTTGCTAATTTTGTAGGTGTGGGAATTAACGGCTAACAACGTAATCATGGTTTCTGCGATTGGCAATGATGGGCCTCTTTATGGGTAAGTATGCCTAATGGGGAAGGACTTAGAAGCGTTTTTTTGTTTTCCTGAAATAACTGAAAAACTTGTGTATTTCTTTATTTATCTATACCTGTTTATATCTGTCTAAAGCTTTGCATATTGAAATTTTCAGCATGCCAAAAAATAGACTATAATGAACCTCAGGTCCTCACTACTGGCTTCAGCAGTTGTCAACTCAAGGACAATCTTGTTTCTGTTTAATTTTTATTTTATTATTTTAATTTGCTATAAATAGAGTGCAATTAGAGTGCCTAAAGTTTTTATTCTACTTTTTCTTTTCAAAATCAGAGAAGTAAATCTGTTAGAAATAAATGGATTCTGCAGTATTTAATAAGACCCACTCAGTAGGAAGCATGGTGTGAAGAGGTAGATAAGATGAGGATTCTGCCTCTTTAGGAAACACAAGGTACAAGCACAACGAAACTAACACGAAAAGAAGCATCGTAACAGACACAGATGGTGCTTTCGGAATTGATGAGAGGAATCAGATGGGAGAATCAGAGAGAACAGTGTCATGGAAACGTTCCTTTGTGTTGTGCTGTCACAGTGAACTGAAGCAGCCCAAGATATGAAACATTAGTCACCGAATACCAGGCAGTAAACACTGGTTAGAGATCTGTTTTCTTTCTACCTGCAGCTCCGATTTTTATTCTCTAGGTACCATATGTAAATAATCTCTTGTGTTAAAATGCTTTTACTATAGGGTATTTGTTACCCTCCTTTATTGGGTACCCAGGATGTATGCAGTTTGGTGCTGTGACAAAGGGTTTGAGATCACCACAAAGGAAAAAGAAAATATAGTCTGCCCTCAGTGCACCATAACCCAGCAGATGGAGAGACAAATATGTGTTCCCTCCCACGTGTGTGTGTCTCTGTGGTGCACATGTTAAGGATGTGTACTTGTGCCTTCAGAAACACACTAACTACGTCTCATGGTGACATCCTTCAGAGTGCATGCTGGGGAGAGCAAGCTACCTTGAAGACTGTCTGAGCTTACTTAAAGGGTCTAGGGCATAGGGTTAGACTGAATATATGAAATTAATGTTTTTTTAGGTCAAAAACCATGCATATTGGCAGTCTTGGTTCCAACCTAATAGTTGTTCAGTCAGTGATTCTATCTCTGTCAGGAGTCCAAGGTCCCAGATTTTTCTGTGTCGTTAGTAATATACATTGCGACTCATAGGTGACATAAACATTCTGACTATAGCTCTACCATGAAAAACACCAGTTACAAAATAATCTCATCACATTTTCTTGTTTTCCCTTTCAAATATTTCTCCTGTTTGCCACTTCTCCCATTTCTGATGTCCCCACTCAAGGCCAAGCCCTGGTCAGTTGAGTCACTAGGTTATCAGTCCATTTCCTAGCTTGTTCTGCTTAAGTCTTTCCCACCCAGCTCTTCCTGCATGGGCGATGCGGGGTTGTGGGATTGCCCTGGTGTGGAGCCAGATGACTCCAGCCTGCCCCTTGCAGGCTATGGGACCTTCACTCTTTGAGGCTCAGACTCCTCACCTGTCACAGGCGGGCATGAGACCCACCCTGGTTAGTGATTTTGAAGATGAAATTAGACAACAGAGGGAAAGGCTTATGAATAATGAGCCTCTATAAGTAGTGGCCTTCTTTTTCCTTCCCTTTTTTCTGTGTTTTAATTAAAACACATGTTCTAGCAGTTTTCTCATTCCAGAATCTGCAGTGGATCATTATCATCAAATCAAATCCAGATTTTTCTTCTTGGTTCTCAAAATTCTCACTATTCTAGCCTGGAGTCGGCATACTTTTTCTGTAAGGGATCAGATAGTAAATACTTTTAGGCTTCACCGACCATATGGTGTTACAACTGCTCAGCTGCCCCTGTGGTGTGAAGGCTGCCCTGGAGTGTGTGAACGAATGGGCCTGGCTGTGTTCCAGTAAAACTTCATTTATAAAAACAGGTGGTGGGCCTGTTGCGACCACTGGAGACCATAGTTCCCCGACTGTAGCATGCAGCTGTTGGCTTAGCTTTATTTTCCACTTCTGCATGCACATCTTCCTCAGATCTGCTCTCCTCCTTGATCTCCCTGTGGAAACCTTGTTTATCCTGGTCTCCATCACCTGTTACTGCTAGTGTCCCTCCTAGCTTGCCTTTCTTCTGTTTGCACCTCTTGACACCAGCTCTTCCATGTGCTGTTCTGACTGCTTTGCCACACACTAGTTGCTCTTCTGAAATCCTGTGACTTCTCTGGGAAGTCACACTCAATGGCTTCTAATCAAAGTGTTGTTCGTTTTCAGTGTATTAGAAGAGAACCTTGGAGAGGAGGGCCTTGTGTCAGACTCATTGGGTCAGCTCATATAGCTATACAGAGATCTGGTATCTGCCAGCTGCTTTGTGCTGGCAATGGCATGTAACCATCGAGGCATAGCTTGCACCGTTCTGGCTTACTGCTTGGGCATCAGGTAGGACTGGTCAGATGACCATAATGTGCCCAAAAAGCTGGAGTCACATCGCAGGCATTGAGCTGCCAGCCACTCTGGATATAATGCTTGAATCCTCAGATACCCCTTGCTGTGAGCTATGTCAGGGTCCTGCATCCTTGACACTTAGACTTCATGGTGCAAGGAGTTTACAGCTGTAGCTTCCCCCTTTTCAGCACCAACAAAATTTTTTTGATGCTTTCTCTTATATTTTATGGGTTTAAAGCATACTAAGTATTATAGAGATTGACAGAAAGAGGGAGGGTGGGAAGGTGGTTTTTTTGTGTGTGTCAATTACAATAGGAAGTTTTAGCAGTGACTTCTGTACTAATCTCTGCTTCTTGATCTCATAGAAACATATAAATTTTTAGCATCAGCCTGTAAAATATCACCATTGGTGTTTGTGAACAGCCACCTAGTAGCATGTCAATGGCCAGTGAGCTAAGAAGGCAGTGCCAAGGTTCTCAGTGTGGTTTAAAATAGTTGGTTATAGTCAGGTTCTCTATAGTCTTGCTAGTAATATCACGTAAGCCACTTGAAATCAGTTTTGGTTACCGAATTATCAAAGAGTTCATTTTTTTTGGTAGTGGAGCTATAATAAAGCTCAGAAATGCATTTTCATTAGTGGTGGTTGTATACTTTCAGATAGGTCAGCTGCTTCTCGATTCATATCTTGATTTTATAATTTAAACATTTTAGTTGTTATTTCACTGTAATTTCCTTGCAGATCTAGTACTCTTTAGGTATGGAAGAGAATTACATGGTTTTATTCTTTGCATCCGTGTCTTCCTTCCAAGGAGTTCAAGATTACACAGTGATGATAGTCACTTCCACAGTTGCCTGTGAGGAAGGTGGAACACCCTACAAAAGATCAGTTGAAAACGTTAACTTCCTGACCATGACAGTTGCAGATGTGTGACTCAATTCCTTCCCAGAGAAATGCTGAATCTAGTCGAGGAGGCAAAATAAATACATTTGAACAGTTTGAAAATGATGTGAGAATGTATAAGTTTGTGATGAATTGTCATAGTGTTAAGTCTTGTGAAGTTCAGAGAAGGTGGGTAGGTATTCCTGTAAGCCTGGATGTAGTGAGGGAAAAAGTGAGTCTTGGGCCAAAGTATGGGAAGTTGACAGGGAGGGGAAGTAAGAAAGGGCGTTCCAGGTGCAAGGAAATGATTTGAGCCCAGCATGAAGATGGCAGTGAGTATGGCCTTTCACAGGACAGCTCTGAGGAGCAGCAGTCCATCTCAGCTGCACATGTTTTGTCACAGAAGAACCTAATATAGTCTTTGATTTTTCTGGGAGTATTTGCCCTTATTTGAATTATCTATTTAAAATTATTTCTCTCCTCTTTTGTTTTTGTGCCTCAATTTAGCACTCTGAATAACCCTGCTGATCAAATGGATGTGATTGGAGTAGGTGGCATTGATTTTGAGGATAACATCGCCCGCTTCTCTTCACGGGGAATGACTACCTGGGTAGGCTTTTCTTCATTAGTTGAATGTGCCTAAAGGAACCATTTGAGAGCCTGGGGGTGTACTTATGAGTGTACAGATAACAAAGCAGCTTGTAAGCCTGACCCTCATTTGCGCAGATGGCATAGCCAGGGCTGTGGGTACTTGTCCGGCCATGAAGACGAGAGATCTGGCCCCACTGACATCTGCTACGTCACTGGAGTGCCAGGCAAGGGCTGGTTCTGAGTGGTATTTCCCAGTTCTTTTTAACTTATTTCTGAACGACTCACTCCTTAAGTCAGTTAGATTCATGACCACTTGTCTTAACTAGTAGGAAGATGAGCACTTTCCTTGGTGCTAGGTGAGATGATTTTTTGGGCCTTAAGAAACGAGAAACCAGTGAGAAAAATTTACTATCAGCTCTGCTAACACAGAAATAATTGTATTTAGCTGGACAAAATTGAAATAACCCAGGAAGTTAAATAACTCAGCTACTTGGAGTTTAATTATGCAGCTCATTCATCCTCCTCTACTCATTACAACAGAGTTGGATTCAAAGTTAAGTGCTCTGTCAGGTAGCACTGGGCACTCTTGCCTGCCCCTTGCGGTCGTCTGGGTCAGATCACCTCTTGGGTGCTCTTACTCAAGGATGTCGAGCTTGGAGGTCTTGGGAAGTCCCAGAAAAGAGCCACAGCCTCCTAAGAACATTGTGGCCTTGTCTGTAGTGGCGCCACTTTATGGGATAGCCTTCTACCTTCACACTGTCACCTCTCCTGGTGCCCTCTTCATTCAGCTCCACTGTGGTTCCATGCCTCAGGCACTCAGACACCTCCTACTGCAATGATGTTCATTGAATTGTCGCCACAGTCTGGTGGACCCCACCCTGAAAAAGTCATTCCCGGGGATGTGTTTCATATCAGTTCATTTGCGCTCCCTCAGCACTTTCTTTGTACTGCTAAATACTTGGAAACGATGCCTTTACCACTTGATGTCTGTCTAGATCTCTCATAAATGCTTTCATGGAATTATAATGCAGTGCTATGTCCTTGGTTTTTTGTCATGGCCTTGTTTTTTTAATGGTATTTTGAGAAATGTTCCTGAATCATTACAGAGCTGCAGATGAAGGTATCCTTACTCAGTGTCCCACATAGATGGATATATAGCCTCACTTCCAGGAAATTTCTGAGTACTCAGTTAAAATCTTATCTCAAGTCGCTCATCATTTACATTTATCTGAATGGTTTCTTCTTTATTCTCTGGTGACAGATTGAAATCTTCAGTTATGTACTTTTTTCCTTGTAAAGAAAATGTTTCTTTTTTTCCCTAACTTTTAATTTTCTGATTTTTCTAAAATATTTCTAATTTTTAAATTATCTAGATATGTCAGTTTGCAGTTTCTAGTCTTGCATGTTAGCAAAATTGTAAATATTTACTTTTTAATTGCCTTATGTCATTACTAGTACACTCGTTATTATAAAACATGTCAAAAATAATTTCATTTTCTGCATTATAATTTAAGCTTATTTTCTGTACTGCAGTGAATTTCAGACTAAAACCAGTAATTTATTGAAGTTACACTATATTTAAGGAACCCATATTTCCGTTCTGGTTTTATTCACTGATAATCCAATAGAACTGTGTGCCAGTGTGTGTGCCTTGGTGGAAACCAACCCGCTTTTATTCATAGGAGCTACCAGGAGGCTATGGCCGTGTGAAACCTGATATTGTCACCTACGGTGCTGGAGTGAGGGGCTCTGGTGTGAAAGGGGGATGCCGGGCCCTCTCAGGGACCAGTGTGGCTTCTCCAGTGGTCGCCGGCGCTGTCACCTTGCTAGTAAGGTGAGTGTTGCTCAGCAGAGAGAAGGTGGTGCCAGCAGACCAGGAGCTGAGTCTTGCTTTTCAACAGCTGTGTTTAGAGTTCAGGAGCACATCATGCAACTTTGCTTCGTCTCTGTTTATCTTTACAAAAGAGGTCGGAGTCCATTCTTTGATAGAGGATGCTTGTGAGAGTTGATTCTTGTGTGTACGTGGGTACCCACAATATAGCACTATGTGAGGAAAAATACCTATTTCTTTATGTTTGAAGTCTGGTTTTCTTATGGGGGTCTTTTAAGACTTTTTTTTTTAGAGCAGTTTTAGGGTCACAGCAAAATTGAGAGGAAAGTACAAAGATTCCCCCATGTCCCTTGTGCCCCCATTTTGTTTGTTTTTATACCATTTTTGGTGCTACAGCTGTACTTGTTATATCCAAGCAAGTGTGTATATCAGGCATGGAACAGAAAGTAAGGTATTTCCTTGCCATAGCCTTCATTTCCTTGGGAATTCACTTTTTAACATTTTCTTTTAGCTAAGGAGCTGTCAAACCAGGCAATCAGCTCTCCTTTATGATAGACAAGTTTCTCTTTGTAATTTACTTACTCTTTTTGTCTTGTCGAATCCCATCTACAATTGAAATGGAGCTTAGTGGTCAACCTTTAATTTTGCTGTTAATGAAGCTGTAAGAAAGTTTTCAAATATATTCGACTGGAATCGATGCTTATGTGCTCTTAGTCAGATGGGCCATGTGCCTTACTCCCAAAATTATAAAAAGATGTCTTTGGAGCTAACACTTACTTTGTAGTTTAACACCCCTCAAAAAAAAAAAAAAAAACCAAAACATGATCTGTTGCCTTTCTTATAAAGCCATATTTCAGTAGCCTCTGTTATATTTTAAAATTAAAATAGGCAAATGATAGTAAATGTTTTTATATTTAAAAATCTCTTGAAAATCAAGTAAATTTATGTTGATTTTAACTTCTAATGCCAGAGGCATCTTTTATTAATAGTCTTTTATAAAGCTAGATATTTTCTTGTTTCGTTCTTTTTCCATCCTTCCCTTATAGTTCAGAGCCAAATTCTTAAAATTGTTGACATTGCTCCGAGTAATATTCTCTTTGGAGACTAACCATGTGCCTGTTAGAAACATTGTCTTTCTGTTCCACTTGTTTTCTTCACCCCCACCTTACATACAGTGAAAAAGAGGGAAGGGAATGCAGACTGTGGAGTTACCTGGCTCACTTAGGCTTCTGTATTTGCCGGGAGGAGAGAATTCAGCCAGGGCTCTTGTTTCCATTCTTGTTGATTGTGAAACAAAAAATTCTGGCTCACGTCTCCCATTTGCCGTGATTGTTAGCAGGGATGAGATTTCAGGCTCTACCGTTGAGCGCATCGTAACTGCCTTCTCATGTGTAGGGAAGTGAGGAGGGTGTGCTTTCCATTTTCAGTAGCATCTCTAAGTATAGATATTTTCAGTGTCAAGGAAACCTTTCACTTCCTTCATCTCCCTGCAACAGATAAAAATGCCACTGTGATAGTTCAGAAATATTTTTATGGCCAGACAAATAGCTCATAATAGATACTGACCACAAAGAAGTGCTTCCTTGGCTTCTAGCCTCCCAGTGCTCAGTAAGGAACCAGAACCTAACCTTTGGTCTTGCTTGATCATCAGGAATCGGGGAAGACTGTGGACCTGTAGCTGAACTTTTAGCAGTTCTTTTTTTGTCATTGAGAATCAGTCCCACTTTATGTCCTCTTACTTCTCTCTATGTTAGATTTCCCATCTAGACCTTTTAGAAAAACCTGCCTACACTTTAAGAACAACTGCTATTATAGTGAAATATTTAGGATCTTAGGAGGTTTTTTTGTTTACTATATTTTTTTCTCCTGAATTTAGAGATTAAAATTTACTTGTGTTTATAACACATAGATATACAAGAATGAATGTTTTAATGCTAGCGTTTTTAAGCAGTTGATAGTGCCTAGGTTTCGCTTAGTTCCTAGCCAAGTAGAGATGAGCATTCAGGTTTGTCCAAATGTATTCTGATGATGAAACTCTCAAGGTAGCCTCAGATATGCATGGTTTTATCAGGCTTTATCCACCAGGGTGATGCATCACACACAGGACTCCAAAACAAAAAAGGCAAGTTTTCGTTTTGGAGATGGTGGACTTCACTTAGATGCTGTACCTCTTTCCCAGCCTGCATTGACTTTACTCTCCAGGACCCGTCTGCCTTCCTTACCTTTTCCCAGCTAAGTCATGTCTCAGCTTATCTCCTTGCTCCTGCCTTCCCGTGAGAAGCCTGTACCTCTTACCTATTCTTGCCTCTGGAAATCATAGTTACTGGAAAAATGTTTTTCTGATCACTTTAGTATAAACAGGCACTAGCCTCATGAGCAAGTATTCTCACAAGCCATGTGGAAGGCTAATAACTCTTCAGTCCTGAGGCAGGTGCGGAAATGAGAACACATTCATTCTCATCTCGCATGGTCCCTACCAAAAAAAGTGTTTTGTTAGACAAAACAATATTGGAGGTCACATGTTCACATTTGCAGGTTAGGAATAATCTGATTTTTATTCTTTTATGAGAAAATGAACAAATGCATGCTTCCCTCCCCAATCTCTCCCAGCACAGTCCAGAAACGTGAACTAGTGAATCCAGCCAGTATGAAGCAGGCCCTGATTGCATCAGCCCGAAGGCTTCCTGGTGTCAATATGTTTGAGCAAGGCCATGGCAAGCTGGATCTACTCAGAGCCTATCAGATCCTCAACAGCTACAAACCACAGGCAAGGTCAGTATGCTTTCCTTTTGAGTAGGCTTTTCACTGGGTTCTGTACAAAATAGTAGCCTCTGAATAGGAACCAATCACTGACTATGTAACACTCAGGGATCCCGGGGAGAGCTTTATGCTGTAGCTTCTACTACGGTGCCAGCTGGTATTCTGTTATTTTTAATATGAGTGGTTTAAAATAATGATTTTCTGTTTTCTTTTTACTTTTTAAAACTTTCTTCTGAAATAACCTTAGGTTTACAGAAATTTGCAAAAATTGCATAGAGAGTTCTCATGTACCCTTAACTTAGCTTCCTCTAATGCCAACATCTTAGGTGACCATAATTCAACTATTAAAACTAACAGATGAATACTGATATTGTACTATAATTAATCTGTAGATTTTATTCAGTTTGCCAGTTTTCCCCTGGCATTCTTTGTCTAGTCCAGAATCCAGGCCCCACATTGCATTTAGTTGTCTGTCTTCTTGGTCTCCTCCAGCTTTTGACAGTTCATCTGTCTTGTCGCTCATGATTCTGAGTCTTTTGGGAGTGCTGGGTACTTATTTGTAGACTGTCTCTGGATGTGGATTTATCCGATGCTTTCTCATGATTAGTTTAAGGTTATGTATTTTGGAGAAGAAGCTTTTTCATTTTTTATTTTGAAATGAGTTTAAATTTACAACAGGGTTCCAAAAATAGTACATGGGGATCCATAAATCCTTCACCCAGCTTTCCGTAATGTTAACTTCTCCCATAACCGTAGTACAAATCTCAGAGCCTGGAAATAAATTAACATGGATATATGCCCATTGAATAATCTATAAACTGTATTCAGATTTCGCCCACTGTCCCACTCCTGTCCTTTTCCTGGCCTAGGAGCCAGTCCAGCATCCCACGTTGTATTTAGTTGTCACATCTCCTTGATCTACAATCAGGGACACTTCACCAGTTTTCTTCCTCTTATTACTGATGGAATTTATTTGCATCATTCAATTTAGGTGATGTGTCCAGGCCCTCCAAGAATCAGACTCCAGGATTGGATTAGGCGTCCAAAAGATCTGTTGTGGGAGGGGACCCTATGAAGGAAAAAGAGAAGGAGGCAGTAATAGTCTTAGGACTACCATGCTGACCCGATGCCTATGAAAAGGGATAGAGGAAGGAGGTTTGCAGAGCAAGACCATTGGACTGCAGCACAGGTCTAAAAATGTTTCTGCTAATGGGGAATCCTTGAACCAAAGTTGTCTATTAGGGGAGCCTGTGTCCCCCAGGGATGAGCCTGCCCTAGGAACACATGGTGGAGGGACTGGAGGGGCAGCAGCTGGAGGTGTCCAGAGCTATGCTTTTGTGGTGGGAGATCTGAGCAGCATGGCTTATGGTGCCTACCTTAGGTGGCGTCTGCTGGGTTTCTTTATTGCAGTTACTGTTTGTCTCTTGTGACTACTAAGTATCACTTGTGGGGATGCACTTTGAAATGATCTTGGTTCTTAATATACTTTCACTAATTTTAGCATCCATTGATGGTTCTTGCCTACAGTAATTATTACTATAGAGATTGCCCCATGGTGATTTTCTGTTTCTCTCATTCTTTCTACATATATTAATTGAAGTCTGCTATAAGGAAGAGCTGTCCCTTCTCTCCCACTTATTTATTTATTCAGTTATTTGTATCAGTATGGACACATGGGTATTTATTTGACGCTGGGTTATAATCCAATCATATCATTTTCTTACTGTTACTCACATTGTCCTGGACTTGGCTATTGGGAGCTCCTTCTAGTTGGCTCCTGTCTTTTCAGCATGCCTTCATTTTTTGCGAACTTTCTTACTTCTTGGCAGCACAGCATTTCCATGCCCCAGCCTTGGTGTCAGTTCTTTGTCCCAGCACCCTGAGTCTTTTATTTAGAAATCAAGACCTGGGCACTAGGTGTGCTCCTGGCAGCTAGGTGTGCTCAGAGTTTTTTCTAGGCCTTTTTAGCAGACAGAGCTAGGAAATGTCTGTATGTGTACACACACACACACGCGTGCACACGCGCACACACACTCTACCTATTTCTCTGTGTGTCCATCTGTAGATATACTAAAAACATGAATTCATCTGTCTCCTGGTCACACCTAACACCTCAGCTCTCGGTCTAGTCTTCTCTCTCCTTATTTGTAACTCTTCTCCAACAGTGAGAAACCTGGCTCTCATCCACAATATGTTTGCTTATTTGTTCAGTCCTAGCATATGCATATTGAGTAGTTTTAGAATTGCTAACCTATGCCCTTGCAAAAAAACAAATTTATCAGCTAGAGTACAATATTTATGTATACTTCTTTTTAGCTTTACAGAGTATAGTCATATTATTTTCCAAAGTTACTTAGGTTAAATCTTTTCTTTTTCCACTCCATTGGTGTGGTTTTGCTATTTAGTTTTAATATAATTGAATTCACTTGTTAGTGTTTAGGTCTCTTTTTAGATTCCTCCCATCTCCTGGTTGATTTCAACTAGGTATGTGTTGGGTATGTGAAGCATAACCATGGCCCTAAAGTCATAACTGCACACAAAAGTATGCCTGGAGAAGTGTCACTTCTCTCATCCTTCTGTCCCCATTCCCACTCCCCATTCTTTCCTATCCCCACCTACCCCTGTAGGTAACAATCTCATTAGTTGTTGGTTTATCTTTCTTTTATTTCTTTTTGCACAAATGAGCAGATACATATATATTTTCTTATATCCCTTTTCTTACACAAAGGATAGGATTACTACAAATATTCTTTTGTACTTTGCTTTTTTCACTTAACAGTATCCTAGAAATCGCCCTATATCAATTCATAGAGATCTTTTTATGGCTGTATAGTGTGGATGTACCATTGTTTATTCCACCACTTATCTTTATTTTGGCATTTGTATTGTTTCCACTGTTTTGTGGTTATAAACCGTTGCTATGAATAATCTTGTGCCTAGTATTTTAGTTTTGTTGGAGATGTGTCTTCAGGAAAAATTCCTAGAAGTGGTATTGCTAGGTCAAAGTTAAGAGCATAGGAGCTTTGTTAGGTACCAGTCCATTCCCTTCCAGAAGGGTTGTGTCCGTTTGCATTCCATGGTGCTGTGTGAGAGGGCCTGCCTCCCCAGAGCCTCACCAGCAGAATGTTCTGTCATGCAATTACTTTCTGCCACTCTGAGAGATGAGACATGGTCTCTCAGTATTGTTGTAATTTGCATTTTTCCAGTTATGAGTGAGTTTGAACACTTTGTATATGGTCAGAGGCCATTTTTACACCTTTCTTGGGAAGTGTCCGTTCATTTCTTTTTCTTTTTTCTCTGAATTTTATTTGTCCCTCAGTTGTTAAGAGTCATATATATATATATATCTAAAGGTTAGTAACCCTTTGCTGGTGATATATGTTGCAGATATTTTTCTCTGTTAGTTTTTTGATTTTTTGTGAAGTGTTTTTTGCTATGCAGTTTTCTTTAAACAGCCAACTTTGTTATTAGTCTTTTGTTGTTGCTCTTGGAATTTGAGTCACAGAAAGCCTTTCTCTCTACTAGGTAAAAGAGAAATTCACCTAGGTTTCCTTTTAATACTTGTTTCCTTTCCTTTTATTTCCTTTTATTTACTTGAGACTCCCTGATCCATTTGGGGTTTATTCTTGTGGGTGGTGTGAGGTATGGATCTAATTTTATCTTTTGCCAAATGACAAACCTATTTGTCACTCCTGCATCTATTAAAAAGTCTATCTTTGCCCCAGTGATTTGAGATTTCGTGATTTGAGACTCTTGCGTCCAAAGCATTCACTGCAGCTGGTTGCCTCATCGTTTTCTGCCAGCCACAACCACCAAAGTTCTAAACTCGCAGAAGGAAGGAGATGTTCCCCACACATTCTGTTGTCTGTACAGTCTAGGCAGCCCGGCCCAGTGGTCTTCTCAGCATAGGAAGCACTTCAAAGCCAGGTTCCCAGATGCCAGCTGAGGGCAGCCCTGCAAGCAGGCCCGTCTGAGGCTCAGGTCCATCCACTTTGTTGACTCTTTTTGTATAGTTGTGTCACTTCAGTGTCGTTTTCTAACGCACTCTGCTCTAACGCTATATTCTTTGTTTCAGTTTGAGCCCCAGCTACATAGATCTGACTGAGTGTCCCTACATGTGGCCCTACTGCTCCCAGCCCATCTACTATGGAGGAATGCCGACAATCGTCAATGTCACGATCCTCAATGGCATGGGCGTCACAGGAAGAATTGTAGACAAGGTGAAACTGCACTGTGGCTTGTGGTGAACTTAGACCTGGCCCAGACCTTTTTGCCTTAGCTCTTTCTCCTGAAGTTAAAACAGGAAAAGTTCTCCTGTCCAGGGTGCTGGGGTATTGGAAGCAGTCATTTGTTTTCTCCTAAGTCCTCTACACATTTGCTCTTTTTTTACTTTGTCATCTAAAGTTTAACTCCCGAGTTGACTAATTACAATTGATTCTTTATCCTTATTATTTCCCACCTATAATTAAAGGCCCACTTATAATTATCCTATTTTTTAATGCGCATTTATGGGCCTTAGGGTTTAGAAGGCATGGTCTTTTTGAATTTTGTTTCTATAATATTTTTATACTTCATAAACATTATCACAACAATAAAAGGTACAGAAAGAAAACAGAAAGATCACTTCTATCCTGAGCACACATTATTGCCACTGTTTTTTAAATATTTTTTTCCAGCCCTTATCTGAAATACATATTTTTTATTAAATTTGTGTGGTAGGCAAAAATTTAGCCCTTTTTTTTTCAGTTCTCACTTTGTCGTAAACATTTAAAAATGTAACCGTATACATAGCACCAATGTACTTTTTAAGGGTTGTTTAATAATACGTAGAACTATCAAGTCATAATTTGCTTACTGTTTCCATAATTTTCTTACAAATAGGTGATTTTCAAATAGAAATATTTCATAGAATAGCTTTGTATATATATATGTAGTTTTGTTCTGAATTATTTCCTTGGCATAAACTCCCTTGATTGGAATCCTGAATCAAAGGGCCTAGACATTATTATGGCTCTTGGTACATACTACAGAGTTCTTTCAGAGAAGAGTTAGGCCATCTCACACTGCTGCTGCTGGTATACGCAGGGGCAGTGTTTCTACCATGCCTGTTCTAGGTGGTACATCTTTTTCTTAATTCCATGAGGTTTTTAAAAAACGAGGTAAAATTTACATACTGTAAAATTTACCCTTTTAAAACTGCTTAAACTACCCTTTTAAGTAGTTTTTAGTGTATTCATGAGTAGTGATGCAACCATCACCACTGCATACTTCTGGAACATTTTCATCCCCTCCAAAAGAAATAGCTATTAACAGTCACTCTTCATCCTCCTTCCCCCTCCTCCCCGCCGCCGCAGCCCCTGGCAACTACTAACATACTTTCTGTCTCTCTGGGTTAATCTATTCTGGATAGTTCATATAAATGGAATCCTGCAACATGTGGTCTTTTGTGGCTAGCCTCTTTCACCTCGCATCTTTAAGGTTCATTGTGTTATACCATGTATCAGTGCTTTGTTCTTTTTCATGGCTGAATAATATTCCATTGTACATCTAGACCTCATTTTGTTTATTCATCAGTTGATGGACATTTGGTTTATTTCTGGGTGGTTCATCTATTAACTTTAAATTTAGAGAGAATAAAATAGGTACCTTATCTAATGAGCACTTCTTCAATTATTTGTGAGGTGACTGTCTCCTGGATTGTTTACTAATTGTATTTTCTCTTTTGCAAATTAGCTTTTCATTGCCTTGGCCCATTTTTTGTACTGGAATTTAGGTTTCCCCTAGACATTAACCATTGTAGTGTTTTGTGCAGAAAGTTCCCACAGATTATTGTTTAATTTTCTCTTCAGTAATAGCGATGGTTTTTATTGGGGGGTGGGGACTTCTGTAAAAGTTTCACATTTTCCTATAGTTCATTTTTGATCTTTGGTGATTTCTTCTTTTGTTTCAAAAATCAGAAACTTATCCTTCCACAGATATAATGAAATCTCAATTTTATCTTCTACTGACTTTTCCTTTTATGCTTGTTAAATATGTAATTTTTTCATTTGTGTTGAGTTAATTTGATACATGGAATAAGAGATAACTCAAATTTTCTCAATTGCTAACCAGTCATCTTCAGGAAGATTTATTAAAAATCCCTTTCTTTCCTCATTGTTTGTGGTACTATATCCTACAAATATTTTTCTTTTTCAGAATTGTTTTTTAATATGATGACTTGCTTGGGAAGTATATTGTTGCTATCTGGCTTGTGAGATTTAGGTTAATTTAGGTTAGTTTGAAAAATATTGGTTATTGAAGTATTGAAAAATTGAAATAGTGTAAAAGCTAATTTATGTTTCTTCTAGACAGTCTCCTCTCATGCTTTCCTTTTCTCTTTCCTCAAATCTGGAAGAGACTGAAAGAGCAGTCATCCTGACAGCCGAGCCAGCTTTTCCTCTGGAAGTCCCTTAAACCTCTGCCTGCCCAATTACTGGCTTTAGAATTTGCATCCATGTCATTTTACTGTTTGACTTCTTTCAGTTAATGTGATTCTCTATGCATACAACTAATTGGGATCTAACCTCAAATCTGAGAATTGTCGTTTATTTAAGTTCTCTATCAGATACAAGTTCTTCATCAAACCATGTTTCCCCCCTTTTTTTTAAACTTGGGAATACATTCTCTAAAATTGGAAGCTGTCAGAAATAATGGATTCTAAACTTTTCTAATGGATGATGTTCTAGACATTCCATAGGCAACTTTGGTTATAGGTTGCTTAGTATCTGTATGCATTTCATTTTGCCTTATTTAAAATATTAAGTTTTTCTCAAAAACTGCTATAGGTAATTTAGGAATGGAACATTTCACCTTAGCCTTTGCTTATTTCTCTTCTGCAGCCTGACTGGCAGCCCTATTTACCACAGAACGGAGACAACATTGAAGTGGCTTTCTCTTACTCCTCAGTGTTATGGCCTTGGTCAGGCTACCTGGCCATTTCCATTTCTGTCACCAAGAAAGCGGCTTCTTGGGAAGGCATTGCGCAGGGGCACGTCATGATCACCGTAGCTTCCCCAGCAGAGGTGGAAGTAAGTGGGCAGGGAAGGGCTTGTGTCTTTTAACCTTTCACTGTCACCTGCCAGGAAGGGATGGACTGGCTAAATGCCTAGGGTCTCAGATTTGAAGCACAGTTGGCGGATGTAATTAGGTTTGAAGGCCATGATTGATGATTCCAGGGCCTGTAAAAACCCGCTCAGTGGTGAGTGTTGGTGCCTCCTCTTCTGTTGCTGAGCAACGGTAGATAGGACCATTTTATGCCAATTTCAAGCTCAGAATGATTGCAGAAAATATGTGTTCTCTGAAAGTGAATGTACGGTTAATCCTATGTAACACTAGTGTTTCAGGAACAAGGTGCTTTAAATTTTAAGTCTCAAGCTCTTAAAAGAAGATTTTGAATGGAATTAATTATGATACATGAAAGTTCCTTTCTATATTTGTTATTATTGGAAATTCTTGTGTTCAAATTATTAGGGTTAAATTAATACAAATGAACTTTTTAAACCCCAAAACCCGAAAATTTCTCCTGAGCAAAAAACGGGGCGGGGGGTGGTTCTATGTTTTTTTTCCTTTAGTCAAAAAATGGTGCAGAACAGACTTCAACAGTGAAGCTCCCGATTAAGGTGAAGATAATTCCTGCTCCTCCTCGAAGCAAGAGAGTTCTCTGGGACCAGTACCACAATCTCCGCTATCCGCCTGGCTATTTCCCCAGGGACAATCTGAGAATGAAGAATGACCCTTTAGACTGGTAAGCATCTTTCAGACACAACGCTCATCACCCCCCGTCCTTCCACAGCAGGACTAGGGGTTTTGTCCCTTTGGGAAGCAGGTGTTGCTCCTCAGTGAGCCTGGACTTCTGTGACCGCCCCCAGACTTTTGGGGCTCTTAGGGCACCCTGCACTTTAACAGTTGTGCAGTAAAAAACTTTGAACGCGTCCTTACTTGTTCTCTTTCCCTTACTTCTCCTGTTGAATCAGCCAGCAAGTCCTGTCAGTCCTCCTTCCAGAACATGTCCTGACTCCTGCCCTATCTGGCTGCCACCTCTGCTTCTCCTCTCATTCAGGCCATTGTCATCTGTTGCTTGAACAGTGCTGGTTACCTGACAAGTCACTGCTGCCACTCTTGTTCCCTTAAATCTCATTGTCCATGCAGCCGCCCTGGTCCCCTAAAAACATTCTATCACGATTTGCTTAAAACTCCAGTGCTGCCTATCCGGACTTCTTCACGTGCCAGACTTCCTGGTGTGTCCTTCTCAACTCTCCCGGCCATGCCCCCATCACAGCCCCTCCACTGCAGCTGGGCTGACTCTCCTAGTCCATACGCCAAGCTCATTTCTGCCTTAATATAAGTAAAGGAGTTTGGACTTAACTCTGAAAGTGGGGAGAAGAAAGAACATTGAAAGATTTGAGCAGTGCACTTACAATGTCATATCTGCTTTTTATTAAGATGTCTCTGGAAGGCAGATTGGAGGGCCTTAGCAGAGGCAGGTGGACAATAAGTGGGAAGAAGTTGATAGACCAAGGTAGTGGCCATGGATCCAGAGAGGAGCACATGAGTTCGGCCTTACTGAGGAGGTGGACTGTGAAGGGCTGTAAAGTGGGGAGTGGCAGATAGAATGACCCCTGGCTGTTTCTGTGGGGCGTTTGGGTAGGAGGCTTATGTGGAGTGTATGGTAGGAAAATGAGCACCTTTAGGAGGATGAAGGATGGAAAGGTGATCAACAGCAGTGCTACATGGCCATCTCAGCATGTCTGCGTGCCCATGCTCCATCTGTCAAGTGCAGACATGTATGCCACCACTGGAGTGAAGTTTCAGTGTATTTCTTTGGCCATTTCTTCTTGTCAGTTTATCTTCTTCATATTCGTGCCATGTGCATTATTTCCTATTATTACCCATTTTATTTGCTGGCCAAGAGAAAGCACGTCTGAAAGTCTGACTTCTGTGCCTGAGGGCCGGATTCCTCAGGCCTCTGCTGTGACGGAGCTGCACTCCTGCAGAGATGACTGGATTTAAGGAGTTGACTCTGTGGCTAGGTAACCTGTATTATGAGTAAAGATTGGTCATTTTAGTGTCGGGGCTTGCTGTTTTTCAGGAACGGTGACCACATCCACACCAATTTCAGGGACATGTACCAACACTTGAGAAGCATGGGCTACTTTGTCGAAGTCCTCGGCTCTCCCTTCACGTGCTTTGACGCTAATCAGTATGGTGAGCAACAGTGAGGTGCTAGCCAGGTGTTCTTTCCACTCTGTTGGTGTTTGTGAAAAGTTTGAAAAGGGAATTACAGTTTAAATGAGAGGCTGGCAAGGGGAGCATGTGCAGAGTCTCTGGTCCTAGTGGAGGCTGGAATGAGGCGCCAAGCAGAGCAGTGCATGGCCCTGCTTAGTGATGGTGGTGGTGATGTCCAGCTAAAATGTGACTGTCACAATGATTGGGGACAAGAACGTTTGTACATTTTTACTTATTTTTAATTAGAAGAAATTTTAGCACTGTATTTTGCTTCTCTTCAAGTAAGTAAAATATCTTTATTTTGGGGTTCACAAATGGAACAGAAGGCCATAGCCAGCTGTTGTGTAACTGCAGGCCTGACCCTTTCTTTTCCACTCTGTTCTGAAGTGAGTTCAGGGCACAAACCAAAATGTTAGAAGTCAGTAACTTGAGATACAGATGCCAGTAAAATACTGTTTGTCCGAAATAGTTCAGAGGTGAAGTTTCTCACAGCTTGGCACTTTGTCCTTCAGGAACTTTGCTCATGGTGGATAGCGAAGAGGAGTACTTCCCTGAGGAGGTCGCCAAACTGAGACGGGACGTGGACAATGGCCTTTCACTGATTGTCTTCAGTGATTGGTACAACACATCTGTTATGAGAAAAGTCAAGTTTTATGATGAAAATACGAGGTACTGATGAGTTGGTATTTGGATAAGAAATTTGGCTTTTTGAGATTTAATTTCTACCTAGCAAATGCTTCAAGTGACTGGTCTGTTGGTGATCTTTTTAGCTATCAGAGACAGCTTTAGATGCTTGGTTAGAGAAAGCTTTCTCTTCATGTAGTAGAGATGTTTTTGAAAGTTGCTTGTAAAGTAAGTAAAAAGCTCATCGATTCCAAGTGCTAATTTAAAGGTTCATTGTCTTTCCTTGGTGAACTTAGATACTTGTGCTTTAAATTTCTGTTTAGTTCTTTTCCATTCTCCCATTGCTGTGTTACAAATCTATACAGATGTAAATGAACCAGAAGAACTGTTATGTAAAGAAACCTTCCAGTAAATTTTAGCACTCAACAATTCCCAGTGTATTATGAATATATTTTGAATTTTTCCTTTAGAGTCTGTGATAACTTTATAAGCTTCTTTTGTATTTTTTTTTCCCTTCACTGACCCTCTCGAGGTCTAGGCTCTATATGCAGTGTATTTATGTCATCAGGAGTGCATTTCACGAAATAAATTTAGCTTTGGTTTACCCTGCACCCTGCCTGAAGCATTTACGTTATAGTATTGTTCAAACCCAGATATTTCAGCCGAAACCGTGGTGTGGTTGGGCTTGATTCTGGCAGACGAAATTTAGTTTTGTCGCGAAGAGAGTAAATGTGTATGGAGTATTTTAATTCCTGCCTTCTTCGTTCCTCCTCACCACTTTCATAGGCAGTGGTGGATGCCGGACACTGGAGGAGCCAATATCCCAGCTCTGAATGAACTTCTGTCTGTCTGGAACATGGGGTTCAGTGATGGCCTGTACGAAGGAGATTTTACCTTGGCAAGCCATGACAGTAAGGTTTTGTGTTTGTTTTTTAATAGAGCACATTATTCTAGGGGATGCAAGAGCAGATCCAGTGTGTCTTTGAAGTCTGAGTTTTAGAGAATGGTGTGATTCTTAAAGAAGGTAGAGTCTGTGGAGAGAATAATTCAATAGATTCACAAAGTACATCTGGAAAATTGGGTGTTAACCACTCTAGTTGTGTCCAAATTTTCAAATGAAAATATTTAATGCAAGCATTTCTAGTTTTAGTGTCACCTGTAAGGTGCTCTATGTCCTGTATGTTCCCAAATAAGAAATATCTCATAGGTTCTTGATTATTTATACAATTCTGTTGAAATTGTATAAATTGTATGAAATAACTTGGCAAGTTTCTCCACAGATTAGTTTTGGGAGCTAGTTTCTAGAACAACATCTTAAGCACTATTGTTACTGATTCTTCTCATCCTGACGTAGTCGTTTCGAGTCTATGACATCTCTGACTTCTGAAATCTATTCGGAAATCTTATATTAATAGCATTTTTAAACTTGAATTTTGAGGTAATTCCTTGTAGTTTAAGTTTGACAGGCAATAATAGCAGCTCTTCTCTTAAGATTAAAAACAATTTTAGAAAACATGTAATGTCTAAAGAATGCATTTTAGATAAATGAGTAGCCGTTAATAAAATGTTCAGTGTTTCTATGTTCTCATAACTTTGAACAATTATTTTCCAGTGTATTATGCGTCAGGGTGCAGCATCGCTAAATTTCCAGAAGATGGCATAGTGATAACACAGACTTTTAAAGACCAAGGTAAAGAATGCTATTCATACGCTTTTTTTCATTTTCCTCCTTTCTTTTTTTGCTTTTCAGCAACAGTTTTATTGCATATAATTCATGTTCCGTAACTGTATTCCCCCTTTTGAAGTGTACAATTTAGTGATTTTTAGTGTATTCACAGTTGTGCATTCATTACCACTACCTACTTCCAGAACATTTTCATCACCCCAAAAAGAAATCTCTGTGCCCATTAGCAGTTCTGTTTTTATAATATATTGCAGTACTGTCTGTATGGTACCCACTTTAGGCAAGGCTTCTGGGTGGTTGCTCTGGGAGCTGCAAAGAAAGATAAGACAGCCTTTTGCTCATGTATATTAGTAGATTTTTAAAAAATTATTCTTAAAGTTTCTTAAAATTTTTGTACTATCTGCGAATTGTTCTGCTCCCTTGATTGCCAGATTAGCACTGCAAAGTAGAATTTATTTTTTTACCTGGAAGGGATTTTTTCCCTTCATCAAGACAAAGTCAAGCAATAGATCTGCGTTCATGGGATTAGATTTTAACTTTAAGCACATAGATAATCATGTCTTCTCAGTTACTTGGCACAGTTTACTGTGAGTTGGTGATTCTTTCTGAAATCAGTTTCTCACAGGGCAATATCTCTTCTGGTACAGGTCTACACAGGGGTGACAGCAGTTTCCCTGGATTGTAGCTAACCGGTAGCTTCTTGTTTTGTTGGGAGAGTTGGGATCAAAAGTAGATTTAAGGATGTATACTTTATCTTGGGGTTCTGCTAGTCTGAAAATAAAGTTAATTACTTTGAAATCCTTTTAAGGGGATTTTTATCTCCACACAGGCTTTAAGTTGAATAATCTTTTGGGTACAAAATAAGAATTTGAAAATCCGGGTTATGTGGGATCAAAAAGGACCTTATTGTCAGAAACAAAACTCTGTCAAACCATGAGGCCAAGTGGCAATGCAGTGTGCACTTTCCCTTTTTCATCTGTCTCACTGCTCTGATGAAAGAAAATCTTGCTTGCTTTTCTACTCAGTTCCTACTGGAATTATACACAGAGAGAAGGAAAGGCTGCATTTTTATAGCCACAGACATTTTAGATATTACCAGCGTGGTAAATATTGGATTCTGATGATGTGCGTCATCTAGTGCTGAGGAATGCATTTGCTTCAGGAGTAGAGGTTCTTAGATTACGTGTTGATGTCACCGGCAGTTGCTGCCCATGGCATTTATGCATTTTTGATTTCTTGATTCATTAAACACTGTAAATTGTGCCATTTGGGGAGAGATAAGAAGGCTCAACTTTGGAACATTTATATGTATGAGATTAATGTAACAAATATCTTAAATCTAAATTTAAAACGGCGTATATTTTAAAAATTAGTTATGTTTGTCCTAGCTTTGCATGATAAGACACGAAACTGGGTATTGGCCTCTGTGACTGTATATGTGGAAGTTCTTGTGTGTTTAGCAAGGGCTGCCTGGCTGCTGCCCCTAGCAAATATAGTCCAAGGACATAACCTTTCAGCATAGTAAGAATGGACAGAAATTTGTGTTTTTAGTATAAAAAGGGAAAAGTGACACCTTTAAAATTGTAGATACCAGGTACCATCATTTCAAGTGAAAATGAAAGAGGATGGATGGAAGTATCATGAATGTAAGTGAATTTTGCTAAAACCCTAGTTAATGCTATTTGAGACATTGTTTTCCTATTCTAAAAATTTGCACTGTTGTGATTAAAGAGTAAATTTTACTGTGTTTTCTTTGCGACATGGACTGAATGTCAAGTTAGGTGGCAAAAATTCTCACTGCTGTTTTTGTTGTGTTGTTTCAGGATTGGAGGTTTTAAAGCAGGAAACAGCAGTTATTGAAAATGTCCCCATTTTGGGACTTTATCAGATTCCAGCTGAGGGTGGAGGCCGGATTGTGCTGTATGGAGACTCCAATTGCTTGGATGACAGTCACCGACAGAAGGGTGCGAACTGATGATGTGGTCGAAAAGTAGATTGTGCTTCCTGATTTGACATTCAAATCCTTTCTCCCCATTGTCCCTGAAAAGGCACCAGTGAGGTGCTGGTAAATTAACAGAAACCTGCTCATGAGGGCCAGGTACCACTGGGGAAGTTTCTGCTGCTTTGATTGCTTAGACTATTTGGATAGGTTTATAAGCCTGGAACATTTAATAAGCAAAACAAAACTGCACTTATTGCCTCCGCTGCCTTTCCCTGCATGATGGTCATCCTGGGGCCAGTGGGTGCCAGGACTGCCGAGTTTTAGTGAAGAGACCCTTTACTGATTTTCCTGGTCTACCCACCTTGGTTTACCCTTCTGGAGTCTATATGTCACTGGCACTGCCATGTGAGTGCCCCTTCTTGGATCAGACCCACTCTTTCCCGGAAGGCCAACACTTGGCTCTCGTCCTAGGCGTGGTTATTTTGGCTATTTGAGCCTTCACCAGGATGGGCATTTGGTTTCATTGGTGGGGGCCAGAGTGGGGGTACTAGTCCTTAGCAGCCCTCCTCTTTTTCACATCTCTTGATGCATCCTCCAAATTTGGGGTTTTTGAGGTTGGACACAAGTTTATTTTTCTTATTTCGTAATGAAGGAAATGGAATGCTGAAAGTACTTTTTGGTCAGATGATGACAAAAACCAGGACTAAAACCCAGTCTTCTTCTAACTCTCTGGAGAACGGGGTGGAGAAGAGGGTGGTGGGTTATGTCTTCATATTTGCAAACAGCGAACAGGGTTACCTGGAAAGAAAGAGGCCATGAGAACGTGAATTGGGAGTTGTATGGTGTACCTCTCTCTCTTTGACTTGAAGCTGACTAAATTCCTAGTATTTTATGTAAATCCTTAGAATAGGATTGGTCTTTCTAAAAATCAAAACAGGTTAAAGTCCTAGTTGAAAGAAGGTTAATGTTTTAATTCCATAGAGATTTTTTTTAAGACCTGAAATCTGGTAAGATACTTTATTAAAATTTTAAATGCCTGAGAGGACTGTCCTGGTCCTTAAACTTCAAATGACAGCATAGAGGACCTTTCAGGAGCTTTAAGCCCTTCACCAGAAGTACTCTTCAGTGCAAGAAGTGCTTCCTGGTGTTGTACCTCATGAGTCTCATCTGGTCCAGCCTGGTGTTGATGGGACTGGAGTGGCAGATGTGGGGAGAAACTGCGCATGTGGTGGTTCTAGGATTAAAGACAGTGCAACATCTCTGTCTCCTAATAGAAAGGGTCCATCCATGTGAGTCTTTGATGGGAGCTGTGAAAGCTGTGATGTGTCCCAGAATAACTGTTTTCTGCTTTTATACTTTGTTATTGGGGCCCACTGACTCAGAAGGCAGCTAGATTACTAGACTCTGCATTTGTATTGACCTTGAACCCACCTCCCTGTGGAGCACACACAGTGGTCCTGTCTCTGCCCTCAGGATATAAATCTAGATCCTTTCCCCAGGATGGCCTTCGGGTGTTGGCAGAAGCTTTGGTGCCCCGTTCTCTTCTCTTCTTCTCTGAAGCCCCATTTCTGGGCTCTTCTCTCAGGGGGTGTCACAGAGTTTTGCTGTCCCCAATTGAGCATTGTTCTGTCCTCTTTATGAGGAGTCCAGAGCACAGTGGTGCTCAGACAGCTTGTCCAGCCAGTGCACAGTGGTACTGACTTGCCTGAGCCCTGGGCCAGGGGTGAAGCCCACAGCCAGGTCATCTCTGCTGCTGGTCTCTGGCTGACACTGACCGTGATGAGGGCCTGTTTTTCAAGATAGGAGTTTGCTTTGACCTAATCTCACTTCCTCTCATTTTGGGGGCTAACTTATTTTCCTGTGGAAATTCCTTTAAAAAAATTTTAATTCCTAAGCAGCATGCTTGTTGAACCCACAGACTGCTTTTGGCTCCTGGACACGCTCCTTCAGTACACGTCGTATGGAGTGACACCTCCCAGCCTCAGTCATTCTGGGAACCGGCAGCGTCCTCCCAGCGGTGCGGGCTTGGTCACTCCAGAGAGGATGGAAGGTGAGTGGGCCCACGGGCACTTAGTGGGGGGAATTGGTTGAAGCCTGGCTCAGGCTGCTTTAGGAAATAGTTGTGTCTGCCAGAAAATGGAGCCAGTTTGCAATACAACTAATTATTTTTCTTACTGACTGCAGCAGGGTGGCAGCCTATAGCTCTAACCTGCAGAAAAGGCAGTTCTCTCATAACAGGATGGACATGTACTGAGGGCCTCAGGTGCCACGTGCTTTCCCATGCTTACTCCTAGATCCTCACAGCACTCCGAATTAATGTTTCTTGTCCCACTCTGATAAGACCCTGGCTTCTGGGGGTCTTTGGGAAGAATAGCCAACAGTTTTGAGCTCTCACTAGGTACCAGGCACCAGGTTGGGGATGCTTTACATAAATTCCCTCACTAAGTCCACTCAGAATCCTGTGAAAATATATAGGATTCTTTCATGTTCATCATTGAAGAAACAGGAGCTGAGGGAAGTTAATTAACTGCTCAAGGCCACCAGTGATTATACAGTGGCACCTGAAGAGAAGGTTCCGTGGAGACCTGCAGCCTCCCCCACTTGGTATGTGGCAGGCTGGTCTCCGTGCTCTCACGGCCCAAGTGTTCTGATCTTCACAGCACTGTCCATAGAAGTGCAGAGTGAGCCACAGATAGAATTCTAAATTTTACAGTAGCCACATTAAAAAAGTAAAAAGAAAGAGGTGAAATTCACTTTAATTAAATTTAGACCAGTACACCACATATTTTTATTTAATCATGTGACACTCACCTTATTTCAGTTGCTTAGTAGCTACATGTGGCTATCGGCTACAGTATTGGATAACACGGATCTAAGAAATAAAAGAGATTTTGAAATTTGAAACTGCAGATATTTTTTTTTTGCCTGAGAATTAAATACTTCAAAATAGAAAGATTTTTCTGTGAAGCATATCTACAAGTTAGATTCCTCAAGTATGACCTGATGCATGCGATTATGGCCAGTAAAAGTTGCCCAGCCACTGCCTTGTGTACAACGTGGCCACTTTAAAGGGAACAGCTGTTCTTTTCACTCCCTTTCAGCAGTGAGCACATGTCCCCAGGACAGCACTAGTCAGGTCTTACTCCTGAAGCCCCTGGAAGATAGATTAACAGCGTGTAGTGGGCCTATCAGCAGGAAAATACACAAACTAATGAAGCTTCTTTTTTCCCCTTGCATCTTCATAACAACAATCATTTCCTGCTGTCGGTGTTGACGCTGCCACAGGGAACCACCTGCACCGGTATTCCAAGGTCTTGGAGGCACGTTTGGGAGGCCCGGAGCCTCGGGCTCTGCCAGCCTGTCCACACCTGTCATGGGCCAAGCCACAGCCTTTAAATGAGACAGCTCCCAGGTTAGCATCTTCCTGTTCTTTTCCACTCCTTCTGCAGGGTTTATGATTCATTACTTTTTTTAAATAAAAGAATGGAATTTTACTGACGTTATTATTAAATAATCAAATCTTCTAGCTTGTCATTTTGTGGTAGTTATTTAAATTAGTGAGCCCCCATATTGACCTTTAGAATTATGGTCTCTAGCAGTATTCTTCGGGTAATTAGCATTTCATAAGGTTTGGTTGACTCTTGTTTAAAAAGCTGTGATCTGACAGTGATGTTATTTGAACAGAAGCTCTGACTCCTTGGGTTTGGGGTTCGGGAGCTGAATGCTCCATGTTTGTGATGTCGATTCTGAAATATAGACAGGTTCTTTTCTTCTGTTGTGCCCAAGGAGCTGGGACTGCTCAGAGTAGGTCTAGTTCTTGGTCATAGCCTGGCCCAGAATGTGTGTCTGTGCCCTTCCTCCCCTGCTGAGTGCTGTGCCCAGCAAAATGACCTCCTACCACAGCAGGGTCCTTGTTGGTGCCCTTCTTTATGTGGCGCCCAGACATCGTTTATTTTCCTGCTTCTCCATATTAATATCTAACTCGACCTTCTAATTTGCATCATTTCCTTTCAGAAGCCCAAACTCTTATCTGTGGACAGTATTCTGCTCTGTTAAGGAGAATAGGGGCTTTTCCTGTCTGGGGGTCCTGGCACTGGGAAGCAGGAGCCATGTCCCAAGGACAACTATGGGGCAGTCCTCCCACTCCTTGTCCTTGAAAACTGTCCCCCCCACCTCTCAGCACACTGCACACATACTGGCAGCTGCCTCCCCCGCCCCACCGCACCCACCCCCTGCAGTTCTCAGGCAGCAGGCTCCTCTATAGGGAGGCACATGTCTTCTCTCCCCTACCAGGCTGTTCACTTTGCTCAGGTCTTAGTGTGTGCAGGTGTTGGTATGGCCAGGGGCATTTTGCGGGGGCAGAGGGCCACTGTCTATGCTGCAAGCCACCAAAAGGAAGATGCCTGGAGGAAGGCCTGGAAGCTTCCTCTGCTTAATGCTGTCATGGACAGAAGCACTGAACGTGCCACTTGCTGACCATATGTCCTCATTTAGAACGCACTCAGTAGAAAACAGTGGAATTGTAGCATCATCACGTAGTCTCTTCCTCAGTAATTTTCTTCCTGAAACTAATTACTGAGTAGTTTTCCATTGCAGTTAACATCCTATCATTTAAAAATTTCTGATAAGATTTCATTTTTTATCCCATCTATTTATAACCCACCATTATCCCAGCATTCAAACTAGACTTGACTTCCAGCCATGATCAGCAATTCATACTCATTGGATAGTCATTGTTGGCTAAAGTTCCGAAAATCCAATTATTCTCCACAGTGTTGTGCTGTTCAGGACTCTGAGAAACAGATAACAACATCCTTGGTCTCTGCACATCCACATCAGATAATCCATCAAATGCCATCCTGGCCCTTCAAGGGTGTTGATAATGTACAGCTCCTAGAATTTGATTTTCACCATCATGTTCAGAAATTCCTTCCTAATACACCCACCAGGTTTCACGTTTATCCCACATTTCACATTTTATTGACTATCGGTCTACATTCTGAATCTCTGAAGAGATTTGAGACAATGTCAAACAACTACTGACAGCCCTTGAAAGGCCCAGAGTATCTGCTGAGTGCAAGTTTCCAGTCCATCTTGGAAACAAAGGCTCATTTTCCCAGTGTCTTTGTTGAGCATCAGGAGTCCTTAGAGCAGTTGCAGGAGTATCACACCCACTGGGAACCCCTGAGCAAGGCTAACCCTTCTGTCCTTCCATCAGAGCATTGTGAAATTCTCAAATGATAACCTAGTGTGCTGTTCCCGTGATTGCCTTACTAGACAGTGCCATCACCAGATAATTAAATTTCAGAACAGGATATTACCTATTAGAATTAAAATGTAGCTCCATATATATTCGGCTACAGAGTCATAAAGCTTAAATGTCATTGAATTCATAATTTAACATTGTCAGTTTAATTTTCAGACTGATTAAACCTGAAATGGAAAGTTAAATCATATGAAGTAAAACAGATTGTAATACTCGTTGGCATTTTCTAGACAGTCGCCCAGGTGGAAGTACATGATAGTAGTTTATCTCTTTCCTACACAGAAATCCTCCACAGACCCAGCATCTCCTGACTTCCTGCTGACCTTCACCCTGACTGCTGATACAACTGAACATCTTTGCTTTCACTTGGCCATAGTAAGAGTCAGGCCAACCATTTCCAAAAGAATAAGCAGCAGAAAAATGGGGAATTCATGGTTTGCAAACATATTTAATTCTCTTCCCTCATTTAGCCAGATCAGTCTTCAGATTTTCCATTTGCATTATTTGCTCTTATCTGGGTGTCCTCCCAAGCTGTCTACTGCTCTTTGTAGGATATCAGTCTCTCTGTTCTTCAGGTGTGTAAGTTGTAAGGAGAATAGAGGCCTGAACAAGTTCTTTGGATCTCGGAATTAACAATGATAGCACTGCCGTAATGAGTCAAGCTCATTTCGCAGAGCACTTGTGTTTCCACATCATCCTAACCCAGCAGCAAGGCAGATAGATGCTCATCCCCATTTGCCTATCTTAGCTCCTTGGCTCCTATTCTCTGCCTTACTTTCTCCTTCCTCATGGCAGTGCCCTTGAGGACAGAGATGATGCCTGGCTTCAGCACCAGTGTAGCCACCTGCATTGGTTTGCATTCATCAGAAAGCAGGCTCTGTGGGTCCAGTGTCTTGAGGTGAGACCTCCAAGCACCTTCAGCCCGACCCATGGCCATGAAGTCCTGGCTTCAGCCCCTGCCATCCACGAACTCCTTTCAGAGGTTAACGTGTAGTTTCCTCTCCCAGTCTTGGTGAATTTCCCAGGTGGCAGTGTTATAAACCCAGTAGAACTGATCCCTACTCACGATCATGGGTGTGGACTGGATTTTAACATTTCTGTCTCAGGACCTGGAAGTTATCACTACAGTTGTTATACAGTTGTGTTTCGGCAGTTGTAGATGGGACGTTATTTCACGTTTCTCTTTAAATTGCTGTTTCTTAGGTATTGGCTAAGCTTCCTAGACTAGTACTATTGCTTATTTTTATTTCGTTTTAATCTATTTTCCTGCAGTAATCTTTGGAAACATCAGAAATTACTCTCCATCGACCTGGACAAAGTGGTATTACCCAACTTTCGATCAAATCGCCCCCAAGTGAGACCCTTGTCTCCTGGAGAAAGTGGTGCCTGGGACATTCCCGGAGGTCAGTTCTTAGGTGCCTTATTGCTGTGCTCACTCATACTGTAGTTTATTTAAAGTCGCCTCCCTCCCTCCCTTCCTCAGGCAGTCGGCCAGACCGGTCCCATCTTTGCCTTCCTGAGAGCCATGGTGGTCCTGGCTTTGCTTGTGGTACGAATCAGTAAGGCCATACGCAGGCCTAAGAGGTTAACACACCATCGTCTTTCAGAAAATTCTACCATTATTTTCAAATTTGAATTTCTTTTATGATGGCCTGATATTATACTTAAAATTTTCCAAGAGTAATTTGCACATTCTTACATAAGTTCTGCAAACAAACATGTATTATATACCCCAGGGCATGCCTGTCATCAGTTGGTTTTGGTCCGAGCCAGTGGTCTTAGCCACCTGGCCCCTGAACCATCAGCCTGGAGGTCTCCACCAATTCTCCACCCTACCCCTCCTAGGTGGGATGTCACTGGGCTGGGATTCTCAGTTAAATTCAGGTGCTCCAGTTCTGTCCCTTCGCACTGAGTGACATCAGATATACTCTCTACAGATAATGGCCTTTGGTCTGACTGGCCTGTCTATGACAGGTTCTTTCCTGCCTGCGATGACTGCTGCCACATCATCCCATAGTGTGGGCAGCTCTTGCTCTGGAAACCCCCGTGCTCTTTCAGTGCAGCAGCCAAGGGCGTATTCTCCTGATTCCAAAAATTGGCCAGTAACTCGGGATCAGAAAGGGGTACCCCAGCCCATGCAACCCAATCTTGGGGACTTTGTGTGATGATGCCAAGCTTCTGAGGGCCTTCCCTGAAGGTCTTGGGGTACCCTGAAAACAGTTAATCCTGGAATCTCAGCATTATTCAGTTACAGAGTCATTCTGAATATAAATCCAGGGTCCTCCAGTGGCCACTCTTAGTTTCTGACCACATGTTCCATCTTTCCCAGGTGGGTGAGGGCGTGACCAGCTGTCCTTACCTCCCTACCTGGCCTGCTCCCCCTTCCTCCCACCCAGCTAGTACGACACCACCTCTCCCCCTCCTCCCCAGCATTCAGATTTGTCCATCTTCCATTGTTTTTAAACAAAAAGCAGCTCTGGGCAGTGCTGTTTTAGATTGTGACAGAAGAAAGGCCATTTCTGGTCTCTGAGGTGAGCACAGGGAAGAAGGGCAAAGACCTCTCTGCACCTCTCCACAACACACACACACACACACACACGCAAGGAAGCTGCTCCTCTGAGGACAAAGCTGCAGGTCATTCTCATTCATTCTCTACTAATGGCCTAGTTTACTCTAGTTAAGATTTAAAAATTATGTTTGCCCTGCAAGCCCAACTAATGAAATTAGCATATCATTTGCAATGAGCCAGCCTCTCGTGGGAGGAGCAGCTGTGGTGTTACTGATCATCCACCGCTGCCTTCTTGCAGGGATCATGCCTGGGCGCTACAACCAGGAGGTGGGCCAGACCATCCCTGTCTTCGCCTTTTTGGGAGCCATGGTGGTGCTAGCCTTTTTTGTGGTACAAATCAACAAGGCTAAAAGCAGGCCAAAGCGGAGGAAACCCAGGGTGAAGCGCCCACAGCTCATGCAGCAGGTTCACCCACCAAAGACCCCTTCTGTGTGACAACAGACTGCTGACCGTGAGAGCCAGAGCAAGCCTTTCCTGATGGCCTCGGTGAGCAGGTGGAGCTGTTGGGTTTCCAGAGGGGCCGCCTGCTTAAAGGGACTGAGTCTTCAGCTGCAGGGGTCTGAGCGTCAGTTCTGAGTGGCCTTCCCCTGTGATGCCGGGAGGTTCATGTGCATCTTTAAGTGTCTCGTGGCCAGGGGCCCACAGGAGGGGCTCCGTGGATCAGCTTCAGGCGAGACTTCATCCAGCCACTGCGTGCACCAAAGACTTGGAGAACTTCAAAAGGCTGCCCGGGGCCTCCTGATCCAAGAGGGAGGATGTGCTTTTAACAATGACACAACTCTGACCAAGCTAAGATATGCTCATTAAGGCTATTTTCTATATTTATTGTTGGGGAAAAGTCACTTTAAAGACTTGTGCTATTTGGAAGCAAAGCTATTTTGTCAATGGAATGCAGTTTTTACTATTCCATCATGAGGAATAACACAGATTCCGTGATCTCCTTTTTGATGAAAGGACAGACTGAAATTTGAAGGCAAATTGCACAGATCTGTGAAACATAGACCTTCGCTTTATTTTTATAAGTCTCAACTGCCATCATGTTTTGTAATTTGGGGTCTTGATTTCACCATTGTCGGTGAAGAAAATTTTCAATAAATACGCATTACCTGTATGAAGCTAAAAGAATGTGTCAGTGGTTCTTTTTCCACTTGTCTCATTTCTCTTTGATGACAACCTGGATTAGGTTCTATTTTGTTGAGATATAATTCACATACTATAAAAATCTCCATTTTAAAGTACACATTTCAGTGTTTTTTAGTATATTCACAAGGTTATACAACCATCACCCCCATAATTCCAGAACATTTTCATCACCCCCGCCAAAGGAAACCCTGTGCCTGTTAGCAAGTCAGCCTCTTCCCTCCCCCAAAACCTATGGCAACCACTGATTTGCTGTCTATGGATTTGCCTATTCTGAACATTTTATCTAAAAGGAACCATAGAATATGGTCAGCATGTTTTTAAGACTCATCTATGTCGTAGCAGGTCAGTACTTAGTTCCTTTTTATGGTGGAATAACATTCAATTTTATGGATAGACCTCATTTTATTGATCTATTTCTCCGTTGATACACATTTGAATTGTTTCCACTTTTTGGCTATTGTAATAATGCTGCTCTGAGCAATTGTGTACAAGTTTTCATGTGGACATAAGTTTTCATTTCTGTTGGGTAGACACCTAGGAGTAAAATCATACAGCTCTTATGTCTAATTTTTTGAGGAACTGCCAAACTCTTTTTGTTTCCAAAGTGGCTACCCCATCTTACATTTCCATCAGTCATGCGTGAGGGTTCCAGTTTCTCCACATCCTCACCAATGCTTATTACTGATCATCTTTTTGATGATAACCATATTAGTGGGTGTGAAGTGATATCTCATTACGGTTTTGTTTTGTATTTCCCTAAAGACCAATAATGTGGAACATCTTTTTATGTGCTGCTTGGCCATTCGCGTATCTTTGGAGAAATGTCTGTTCAGAGCCTTTGCCCATTTTATATTATTGACTTGTAAGAGTTCTTTATATTTTCTAGACATAAGTCTTCTATCAGATACGTGGCTTGCAAATATTTTCCCTCATTCTGTTATCTTTTTAACTTTCCTGATAGTATCTCTTGAAGCATAAAAGGATTTCATTTTGATGAAGTCCGTTTTATCTGCTAGGTGTCATTTCTAAGAAACCAATGCAAGACAGCCTCTTAATTTTAACCCCTGCCTGATCTGTTTTCCCTGTCTGACTAGACCGAACATCAGCCTTCATATTACAGGTGAGGATGGATTGACTGGAAAGGAGGTGGGCAGAGACCACGTGGGATTAGGGTGCTGAGGGGGTTCTGAAAAGAAAAAGGCCTAGGCCAAGGGATGAGAGAGGAACTACTAAGGCCCAGTTCTCCTGTGACGGGTTTTCTGTGACAGGTCACGTTGGCGACCTTGTACTTTTAAATGTACTCTATCCTTGGCTGCTATTGCTTTAAGGCTTTGGAGAATTTGCCGAGGGCCCCACAAAGCTCTCTCTGTCCCAAACAGCCCTGAGAGCGTTGCCCTTTAGGCTCCTAGTAGCGTGTTGTCCTCAGAGATGGGCCGTGGACCTGAGCGCAGCTTCGATGTATCAGAATGAGGGGCTTGTTTGTTATGGAGCCTTCTGGTTCCCCTGTCACCCTCCACACTTGTGGACAACTGACCATCTACTCCTCAGCACCATGAAGATTGGGGTCAAGGCGGATCCTTGTCCCACCAGGAAATGAGGACATGGCCCTGACCTAAGACAGCAGGTCACCAAGTTGGGACATGCTTGAGTGCCCAGGCCCTGTCTTAGGGATGACACATCTTGATTTTTCTGGGGAAGCCTGAAATCTGGAGTGCGTGAAATCTCCCATTTTTAATGCTGGCAAATGACTGAATTATAGAAAGGTTTGCGTGAACTAGACAAAGCTGCTCCATCTCTGTCTTGCAGTCATCCAAACACTGTAGGCGAGGTGATTGCAGAATGAAGTTCTAGACCCCGTGCTGTGAGCTGGGCATTTAGTCTCCACGCTGGCTGCAGCCTCAGGTTCGCTCGTCTCTCTGGGTCTTGGATATCTCACCCCTGAAAGATGGAGCTTAGACCTGGGGTGTCTGTGTTCCGACCTGAGGTCGGCATCTACGTGTGTCACTTGCCTTCGGGACTCACTCTTCTGCCCTGTCTCTTCTCTATGCCAAGGCTACTCACTGCCCTGCTTGCTCTCTCCAGAGATGGGTCCCCCCGTTTAGATGGGGTGGCCCTGCCAGCCCAGGGCCGAGCATACTCACAGCAGTCTCAGGGTACTCATTTTGGATTTGGGCATTTGAAGGGTCACATAGTTGGGATGGGAGAGGACAGAGATGGACAAGCACAGACACCCAGAGGCTAAGTCAAGAACCAAGAGAGTTGTTAAGGTACCAAGATTTTTAGGAACCTGCAGCTTCATGAAAGGAACCTGCACAAGGGATAACTAACAAGGTGAAGTTCAATAGCAGCACTTAAAGACTGTGGTTGGTATTGAATAAAGAGCAGCTTTGTGCAGTACTGCAGGCCTGGGGCATGGACGGCGAACCTGAAAGGCAGCGGCGTAATATGCCTGCCAAAGGGGCCGCATTAATAGAGATGTAACATAGAAAAGGAAGGCGGACCCTTTCCTGTCTGCAGCCAGAATGGTACTTTTAGCTGGGTGCCAGACTCACTGGGCTAAGTATAACACGTGCATTACTTTCATCTGTGCAAAAACACTGGTGGGTCATGGAGGAAATGGCACTTAGATGATGATCTCAAGTACCTGCTAGAATCACACAACTAGTAGTGCAGACAGGATTGGAACAAAGCCTGAATACTTAACCTTTGTCACTCCTGCTGGTGTCTGCACGATTGTCCTACATCTGTCTCACTTTAGGGACAGTGACACACTGAGGGGATGACTGGATAAAGGGGCCTTGAGACAGTCATGGGAGGAATATGGTGGACAAAGGAGCAGATAAGACTGAACTAGAGAGAGGTCTCAGATGGGAAGAGCTTTCACAGAAAGGGGAGTAAATCTCCGGGAAGACCCAACTGATGGGTCCAGTCCGATGTGCTATCTAAGGAGAGAGGCCTTGTTGATGGTTGCCATGGGATACCCCAGCCCACCTGGGAAGAATGTTCTAGAGAGCATGTCACCATCCAGGGCACAGGTGATAAACTACAGCCCTGGCCCTAGACTCAGACTGCCTGGGGTCTAGTTCTGGCCCGGCCACTTTCTGCTCATGGGGCTTCACTGAGCAGGCATGGGACGATGTGCTTCATATGGCCATGTGCCTGACACAGGGCCAGTGCTATGTTATGTCAGCTGTTGCCAATGGTAGATCACTTTATGGTGACCGATGTGCCTAAAGGCTGTGGGCCTGGGCCGGGCCAACTCCCTGCTTTGAGGGGACCTGTTCTCCTTGGTGGAATCTCATTGTCCTAGTGAACAGTTACATCTTTTTTTAAGATTCAAAAAAAAAAGCAACTAACCAACCCACCACAAGCACAGATGGACCTGGGAGTCCATGGAGGCCCTGGGGGAACCAGGAGGGGACAGACACTGAGATTGGGCCCCAGGACTCATCCCTAACCACGCTGTTCCTTGAGGGTCAGGCGGGGCCCTGACTGCAGGGAACTTGAAGGTTCTGTGTGGAGACGAGCCAGAAATGGGGACAGCTGGGTACCCTTGCCCCACCATCAGCCCCACCGTGTTACACGCAGGTCTGAGGTCTTCCGTGCACATGCACTTGTCCATCTTGTGCTCCTACAGGAGAGCAGACCCGAAGCACGATGACCCTGAGGAGACGAGAATGGCCCTGCGGTCGGTGAACCTGCCCCGGCAACCATCGCACTGCATCTGCTGAGCATTCACTCATAAAATGGACGAACTTGAAAACATCGCGCTAAGTCCAGGAGCCAGACACAAAAGGCCACATGGTGTATGAGTCCATCTTTGTGAGAAGAGGCAAATCCAGAGACAGAGAGCATCTTCGTGGTTGCTTAAGGGCTGGCAGAGGGGCAGATGAGGAATGAGAGCTAATGAGTACAGGGTTACCTTTTGGAGTGATGAAAATGTTCTAGAACTAGATGGCGGTGGTTTCATAACATTGCAAACGTACTAAATGCTACTGAACTGTCTACTTTAAAATGGTGAAAATAGTGAATTTTATGTTCTGTGAATTTTAGCACCAAACCTCCACAGGGGATTCTTACACAAAGGCAGGGTGGGGGACCCTGGCTTGGAGACTGAGGGAGGCTGTTTGGGGGTTGGGACCCAGGTGATGAAGCCCCCGCAGGGGCTCCCTGTCCCTTAGCTGGCCCTGCTTAGGGCAACTGTGATGCAGCCTGTGGTCTGGCTGCTGAGACCTCCATGGAGTGTCCTCCTTAGGATGCAGGGACAGGAGGACGGTCAGCTTTAAGACTATTTGAAGACGCTTCCTTTCCCTTCCAGGTGCGATTCGCTCTTCCTTCACCCAGAGCAGGACCTGATCATAACTCACCAGCCTCTCATTAGAGGGAGGGGACAGCAGAACTTGGCAAGGCCCTTGGGCCATGTCACCTGGAGGCTCCATTCTGCAGAAGTGTCCACTACTGTAGAGCCTGGGGGTGGGTGTGGGGAGTGGGGTGCCTGTGGGCTTCCAGTGATCAGAACTCAGGGTGCTGGTGTATCAGTTTTCTGTTGCCGCTGAGACACGTTACCACAAATATGTGTCTGAAAACAACACATTTATTCTCCTACAGTTAGAGAGGTTGGAAGTCCAAAGTCAGTCTCACTAGGCTAAGCTCAGGTGTCGTCAGCAGGGCTGCTTCACTCTGGAGGCTGCAGAGGAGATCTATTTCTCTGCCTTTTCCAGCTTCTAGAGGTTTCCCGAATTCCTTGGCTCATGGCCCTCTCCTCCATCTTCAAAGTGCATCACTCCAACCTCTGCTTCTGCCATCACATCACCTTCTCTTTGACCCCTCTGTGTCCCTGTTTTGAGGCCACAGTGGTCACATTTAGGACCACCTGGACCATCCAGGATACTGGGCCCATCCCAGGATCCTTAACTTACTCTGATCTGCAAATTCCCTTTTGCCATGCCAGGTGATATGTGCACAGATTCTGGGAGTAGGATGAAGACATCTTTAGGGGCTGTCATTCAGCTGACCACGCTGGGTTTTTCTGTTTCCCACAGGAGGACACGGGTCCCTGGTTAGCTGCCACAGGTAAGGCTGCCTTAAAAAGTCCATGGTTCCTGTCATCTGAAGACCTTGAGGCTTTACCCCTTCAGAGTCTGGCTCACTCCACCCAGCACTATTAAATTGCTTTCTGTAGCCAGCCCTGGGGCAGAAAGCTGCAGAGAAAAGAGGGAGGTGGGCTCAGGGACACAGGGGTCGGACAGGGTAGGGTCCCTACCTGCTCAGAACTGCTGTGTCCACTGCATAGCACGTTCCATCTCTTGGGGAGTTTTACAGAAATCCTGCAGCCAGCCAGTCCCAGGTCAACATCTGCAGCCCTGTGGGTGGGTCAGGCACTGGCAATTTGAAGAGTTCCTCAGGTATTCTCATGTGGCCAAGGTTCAAAATGCTGTTCTAGAAGTTCAGAATCAGGCAGAGGGAAAAACACATAAATACTGGTGATGGAATTTGCTGTGTACTTGTTTTAACAGCAGCTAACACACACACAGCTCACTGAACCCGCCTAACGGCCCTAAAGGGTAGGAACTGTTGTCACCCCATTGCACAGGTGACTCCAGTGAGGCCCAGATCAGAATCAGTGAGTGAAAAGATCACCATTCAGTCCTAGGTGCCAGGTGCACTGGCTCTTGAGACCTGCCCTTATTTGTCTTCTAGAGCTTTCTGTCACCCTCCAGGAAAACAAGCCAAGGTCACTTCTGAAAGTTCTTAACCTGTCATGTGACCCATACTCTGTGGAGAAGGAAAAGAAGGACCCTGGGAACAACTTGATGACAGTTGCTCGCCTGGTAGCGAAACACAGGAGAGACAGTCCCGAGTTTGGGCACTGGGCTAAGCCACCACCTGCCTCGTCCTCAAGTGCACCAGTGTGCCACCTCACTGCCTTCCTGTGCACCAGAGTGCCGCGCGCCCACAGACATGGGGCCCTGCGTGGTGCCTTTCTGCTGCCAGAAAGGTCAGCAGCCCTGGGATGCTGGCAGAGAGAGTATATCAAAGCCCCTCAGAATTAAGAGGTTTTCCCATTGAGTGGAATTTCACAGCCCAGTGGCCAATTTCCAAGTCATGCACGTTAATAGGCAGCTAATGAGGGACCCAGGCAGGGGCAGGGAGGTGTGGGGAACGGAGATTAAGGAGTACAAAGCCGCAGCCCGCTGGTCTTTCTCCCTGCCTTAGGGGTGGTTTGGGAGAAGAAAGTAGGTGGTTGGGGCATTGGAAGGCCTGGGGGAGCCTATACTTGCTGGCTGCTGTACTGGCTCCACCTGCTGCCGCCCAGCCCCTGCCTCCCCACCGCGCCCCACACCAGCCTCAGCCCCTACTGTAGCAAGACGGGCCTTTCCCAGGTGCCCCAGCCTGGGTCTCCACCCAGGGGACTCCAGCCCCGAACACTTGGGCCTTCCTGGGAACGTTGGCAGTGCCCCTGGCTGAGCCTTTGCACAGAGATTCCCCACTCCCTTGAATGTCTGCCCCTCCCTCCATTTTTACCAAAGGTGCACAGACTTCTCAGCTCCTGCGCCTCCTCCAGCCCCTCCCCACCACCCAGTCTCACAGTTCACTCCCTCGGTTCACTCCCTCTCCCACTGGACCGAGGTTGTCTAGTTTTGACCTCCCCACTCAACAGTCTGTCTCCTCCTCCAGAGCAGAGACCTTCTCTTCCACCCCTGAATCCCTAGGGCCTAGCATGCAGTGGGTGCTCAATCAATCTGTGTTTGTCAAATGACTAACTGAAGACTGAGAACACAATCAGACTCCAGATACACGGGATGTCGTGGGCTGAATAGTGGGCCCTAAAAGATATGTTCGTGCCCCCAGAGCCTATGAATGTGACCTTATTTAGAAACAGCATCTTCAGAGGTGTAATTAAATTAAGATTCCTGAGATGAAATCATCCTGGAATATCTAAGGCGGCCTATATCCGATGATAAGGACAGGACACACGCACAGGGAGAAGGCCACGTGAAGACGGAGGCAGAGACTGGAGGGACGCAGCCACAAGCCAAGGGACGCTTGGAGTCCCCAGGAGCAGGAGGAGGCAGGCAGAGTCCTCGCCCACAGCCTTGGGAAAGAGCTCGGCCTTTCTCAGACTCTGACTATGAGAGGACGAATTTCTGTGGTGTTAAGCCCCGCAGCTTGTGGCAATTTGTGACAAGCAGATTCAGATCACTGCATGGGGGATATCTTGCGACTTTCCTTTTTCTCTCTTTTCTGGAGTCTGTGTATTCATCCTCCATTTATTCATTCATGCATTTATTCATTCATTCAGCACTTCCTGTCCGGGGCACTGTCAGAGTCAGGGCAGGGTGTGGGAGACAGCATGACATCACAGACTTTGAGATGACACACACCCAAGGCTGAATCCCAGCCCTGTCACTTGCCAGCAGTGACCTTCTGAGCCACTGGCTTCGCCCGCCTGAGCCCAGTTCCTGCTCTGTGCAGTGCGAGGATGGCAACACTCCCTTGGGATTCGTGTGGGGGTGTCCAGCACTTGCTGTGAGCACAGGTTCCCGGTGAGCACTGCTCTTGTGGTAGCAGTGTAATTAATGCTGCCAGAGATGTGGTCCAGCTCTGAGCAACTCAGCCCAATCCCGCTCCCTTCTCACTGGTGCATGCTGGGAGGCTGGCCACATGGTCAAGCCTGTCAAGCGTTTATTGACTACCTGCTGTGCGGAGCCTGAAAAGGTATGAACAGAGTCTGCCTCAAGGAGATGACACAGTTGGGGGTTGAGACCATTAGAAACCACATGGAGAAAAAGTGTGGGGGCCATCTGGTGTCCTACAGATAAGGGCTGATTGATGCTCTGGGCATTGAAGATGTTTAACTGAAAGCAGCGATTCTCAAAGTGGAGTCCCTGGCCCCACAGCATCAGCACCACCTGGGAGCAGGTAAGAAGAGCAGATCCTCAGACTCTGCCCCAGACCCAGTGAGTAAGAAAGAAATGCTGAGGATGGCCCCACAGTCTGTTTTAACACACTCGAGGGGCTTTGAGCCTGCATGTCAAGGATAAACAGGAGCGCATCTGAATTCAAGATCTGACCTTCATGGGCCTGCATTTTCTGGAATGGGGCTGTTTTTGATACTCCGCCATGTTAGCTGACAATGTGTGGGCTGCAGAGGTGGTCTCAAAGTGTGGGACCAGTGGCTCCTGCCTTCCCAGAGTTTGTGAGAAATGTGGAATCTCAGCTCCTCTCAAAGTGGAATGAATCAGAATCTGCATTTTAACAAGACCCCCAGGTGGTTCCTTTGCACATTCGGTTGGGGAGCATCTCAGTGAAACACCTGCCACCTGCCTGGGCCTTTGCCTCAGTCTGGAGCTTTCCTCATCCCCTGTGAAGTGGGCATACAGTGCGTGACTTTCTTTCACACACTACTAGCAGATGACAAGACACTGAGCTCCATGCTCTTTCCATGCCCCGTTCCTCAGACTGGGGGCCTCAGAAGAAGGCATTAGATAAACTGACCCAGGTCACTGCATGAAATCAGGTGCGCCTCCTTGATCTCTCCAAGCTGAGCTCCCTGTAACCCGCTGGCAGTCAGGGAAAGCCCCGCCCCTGGGAGGGGCCTGGGATGGGTGGGGTAGTCTTAAGACTCTTTCTCAGGCCTGAAGTCTCAGAAACTGCAAGTTCTTGGGACAGATGGCTCTGACTTCATGTCCTTTTCTCCCTAGGTTTTTGGACATGACCCCAACACATGCTCTTTAGGGCTCTCTTAATTCATGACTCATTATTCACTCCAGCGAAGCTAGAATCTTCCTTCTTCCATCTCTCCTGGGCCCAAGAAATGCAGCTGAACCATCTGGAACAAGCCTGAGTCCCCTTCTGCGGTGGCCAAGGACTGTCTCTCGCCTTGAAGTTTGCATTTGGTGGTAAGGATTGGGGGGTGGAGCACTGTCAGTGCAGAAGTCTGGCTGGAGGCCGAGGGGTGGGGGAAGTGGAGGGGAGAGGGCGGTGATGGGCAGGAAGAGTTGGAAGTTTGAAAGGGGGAGGAGGAAGGGGTCCAGTGGCCTTGGGGCAGGGTCGGAGAGCCGGAGTGATAAACAGGGTTAGAAAGCTAGAGAGAGAGCGAGGGACGGTTCTTGAGGTGGAAAGTGGTGAGGACCGTAAGTTACGAGCCACTGAGCATGTAATGTAAAGGGGGAGCAGAGGTACAGCAAGAGGAAGATGGTGGCTTGGGGACACTGAGACATATGAGGTGGCTCTGGCTGAACTGGGGAGAGAGACCTGTCACAGGTTGGGAATGATGCCGTGAACTGGGAAGAAAGTACGAAGACTGCCCCCTCTCTCTGCCCCTCAGCTGCTTCTAGCTATGGAGGGACAGACCCTTGGAAGCAGAGGCCTTTCAGAAAAGCCTGCAGCCACCAGCCCAGGTCTGTCCTCGCTGGGTGCTGTCTTCATTCTCCTGAAATCTGCGCTGGGGGCTGGCCTGCTCAACTTCCCCTGGGCCTTCCACAAGGCGGGTGGAGTGGCCCCCGCCTTCCTGGTGGAGCTGGTAAGACCCTGGGGAGTGTTTGGGGGGGCGGGGGTCTCCCGGAGCAGGACCTTCTACAGAGCTGCCCGTCTTAGAAACTATATCTGTGGGGTTTGATTTTCTGACCTGCTCAGCTCAGGAGAGAAGATAACCCTCAGGCAGAGAACAGCCTCTACCTGCTGAGGTCTGCTGCCAGCCAGGGCTGGGGAGGATCCAGTGATCCTGGCATTTCAGCCGGGAGGAGGCCGGGAAGATGCAGTCTCTGAGCAACTACCTGGTCAACTGGCTTCTCTTGCCTGCTGGTCTCAGCTCCATAACCAAAGCGTCAGTCCGTGTGCAGATCAGATCAGGACTAAGACTCCCTGTGACACACGCACACCAAGCTGGGCCAGGCCCTCCTCGATGTCAGAGGCCTTCAGCCACAGCTGCTGGTTGCACGGAGCCTGAATTCCCTTTCCAGACAGTCCAGGGGCTGAGTGTCCTTGGAGAAGAGCTGCTGATAAGCGCGGCTTCATTTTGTTTGCAAAGATCCTTCTCCCTGGCTGATGGGAGCCGCCGTGTTTTGTGGTAAGCTCTTTGACGGACATTATCTCAAATGATATTTTTATGACAGCTAGCTGATAACAGGCGGTTCTAACTGTTTGTGGGCCACAGAGCCTTTCGTGTTCTTTTGGAAACTGCCGAATTCTGGGCTATGTCGTGTCGGCCGAGCACTCGCTCTGGCATTGGAGGGCTGACAGTGTGGGCTCTGTTCCCATAAAGCTTATTCTAATAGGGAACTCAGATAAGATACAAGAAGTCAAATAAGATAGTTTCAGACGGTGTGTAGTGCTCGAGGGTCATGTGACCGAGGAATGGCATGATGTGGTTGGTCAGGGGAGGCCTTTCTGAGGAGGTGACGTTGAGCTGGGCCCAGGGGAAGTGGAGGAACTGGTCCAGGCGCATGCGAGGGGCAATCGAGCTGTGTTTGGACGCATGCAGCAGAAAGGCCGCCCTTCCCGAACAATGAGGAAGAAACTTCCTCTCCCGCCACAGCCACAGCGTGTTAATGATAAAGCAGGTGTGGCTGCAGGAGAGGGGGCGTGGTCTGGCCCAGATATGGCCAGTCCAAGAGTGGCAGGCCAGGCTGTGTGGCACAGCCGTGGGTCCCCGCTCCTCACGCTTTGTGCAGCATCACCTGGGCACCTTGCCGAAGTGCAGATGCTGGGTGGGCCTGAGACTGCAGTTCTACGGAGCTCTAGAGTGACAGGGCTGTGGCTGCTGCTGATGTGGCTTGCATATGGTGCAGGGTGGGCTAAAGATTCCTGCCATGAGCAGACTGGAGGAGAGGGGACGCATGCACAAATAAACGGAAACTCTAGTCAAAGGAAGGCATCAGGCTGGTCATGGGCGCCCCCACCTCCAGTGTTTCCCCTCCTCTTAGCCAGCAAGATGTCTGTCCCTGTCCCTTTTACAAGGCCCCAACTTGAACAGAGGGAGCATTTAAACATCCCACTACTGGCAGGTCGGCGGTGCAGGGTTATAGGTCTTGCCCCCATTAGCATTAGAGGATTCCTGCTATTTAATGAACCCCAACCCTCTCTAGGAGCTGCAGAGAGTTGGAGCCTGGGTACAGGGTGCTAAGGGCCCTTTGCTGTCCTGCTGCTCAGGGGCTCCCTCTGACCCTCCCTCCCTTCCCATTCTCTTCATCCACAAATATCTACGTAGTTCCTGCTATGCGCCGGGCACTTCTATGGGAGCTAAATGGTAAGCAATAAAAGACACAGTCCCAGACTTCACCGGGCTTGGAGTCTGTGGGTGAGAGACCTCTGTAATATATGTACAGTTGTGAGCATGTGTCCTCGGGCTGCAGGACCAAAGGACCATAAACCAGGGAGGTTAAAACAATGGAAGTGTAACTTCTCACGACCCTGAACACCAGAAGTCTGAAATCAAGGTGTCAGCAGGGCCCTGCTTCCTCCAGAGGCTCTAGGAAAGAGTCCTTCGTGCCTCCTCCAGTTTGGTGGCCCCGGGAGTACCATGCTGTATGGCCATATCACTCTAATCTCTTCTCCATTGTCACACTACCTTCTCTTCTCTGCGTCTTCTCTTTTAAGGCCAGTTGTCATTGGATTTCAAGCCCACCCAGATTATACCAGTAAAGACCCTTTTTCATTTAATGCCATATTTATTACTTACAGCTGCAAAGACTGTGCCCAGGAAGTCACTCACACAAGTTCTGGAGCTGAGGATGTGGCCTTATCTTCTGAGAGACCACTATTCAGCTTACCGCAGGCACAAATGTGCCCAAGAATGTTACACTGAGTGGACGAAGCCAGATACAAATCGTGTGAAATTAGAAAAATGTTAGATTAGTGGTTTCTTCTGGGAGACAGGATGGGTACAGAGAGTGATCAGGAAGTGGCAGGAGGGGACATCAGGGGTGTGTAGTGTGTTCTGTATCTCTTAGGGGTACGTTTGTTGTACCTCTTCCAGTGATGCCTTTATACAGGTAACACACAGCCCATGCAATTTTTGAAGAGTCATTTAGATGCTGGGTTTCTGATGCCTCATTTGTCCAACTGGATAGAATGGTATGAATCCCAGATTCACAGATTGACAGAGAGCAAGGCCTTGACAATCCACCCGCTTTGCAGCTCTGGTTTCAGGACAGGAGGGGAGCCCCCAGGCTGTAGGCAGCTGTGACTTCTGCAAGTGAGAGGCCCAGTGGAGGGGGCCATATTGAAGTCCCGGGAGCAGCTGGCTCGGGCTGTGGTGGTGGGCGTGCCCTGGCCCACAATCCTCCTCTGCAGGTCTCCTTGGTCTTCTTGATCAGTGGGCTGGTCATCCTGGCTTATGCTGCCTCCGTCAGTGGCCAGGCCACCTACCAGGGCGTGGTCGGAGGGCTGTGTGGCCCTGCCATCGGGAAGCTGTGTGAGGCCTGCTTCATCATCAACCTGCTCATGATCTCTGTGGCCTTCCTCAGGGTGATCGGGGACCAGCTCGAGAAGTGTAAGTACCTTTACTGGAGTGGAGGGTGGCCCCAGGGTTGAAGCCTGTTATGCTCCTGGTTAATGAGCAGGACATGGACACTGGGATGGCAGAGACCAAGACCACCCCGAGCTCCTAACATCATAGGGAAAGGAGACTTGGAATCAAGGAATGCCGTAGCTGGGATGTCTAATGGGGTCAAATGTCTAGTGGTTTTACAAATGGGAAAGTGCAGTCAACTACAAAGAAGCCCTCATGAGAGATAACCAGTAATGTCTTAAATTTTGGGATGTTGAAGACTCGCAACGCCTTAACCTCGAGCACCTTGGCCTCTAAACCCCGCCCCTAACAATTTTCCTCTAAGCACTGCTTTGGCTGCATCCATTTTCATTTTTATTCTCTTTAAAACATTTACTAACTTTCACTCCGATTTCTTCTTTGGCTCATGGGATGTTTAGCATTGTGGTTTGAGTTCTGATTATTTGGGCATTTTCATACGTTTTGGTTTCTACCTTAATTGCATTGTGGTCAGAGAACACACTCTGCGTGATTTCGGTTTTTAGGCATTTGAGATTTGTTGTATAGCTCCCCACATATTCCATCTTGGTGAGCGTTCCACGTGCGCTGGAAGGATGTGTATTCTGCCGTTGTTACATGCATTGTTCTAGGATTCTCTATCAGGTCAAAGTGGTCCAGCTTTGACCATATCATCTTCCACAGCCTTGTTGATTTTTTTGGTCTAGTTATTCTGTCAGTCTGAGAGAAGATTATTAAAATCTCCATCTGTGATTGCAGATTTATCTATTTCTCTCTTTAATCTGTCCATTTTTTTGCTCATGATTTTTGAAGCTCTGTCATTAGGCACGCACACCTGAATTACCCTTTTATTATTGTGAAATAATACCTTGTCATTAAGTCGACCTTCTCTGCTATGAATGTAGCCACTCCAGCTGCCTCAAGATTAGTGTTTGTGCAATATTACTATTCTCGTCCTTTCACTGTGAATCTAACTGTGGCTTGGGATTTTAAAATGCATCTCATGTAGACAGCATATGGTTGGGTCTTGCTGTTTTATCATCTCGATGACCTCAGATGTTTGACTGGAATGTAATTATTGATATGATTAGACTTCAGTCTACCATTTTGCTATTTCTTTTGTTTGTTCTGTCACTGGAACCATGCATGAAAAGGCCCCTGGCTCTGGAATACTGAAATAAAAGCGTCCATGTTTTGGGCACCACCCTTATCCCAAAAAGCATTGAGGTTGGTAGATCTGAACCTCGTGGTGGGTAAACGGGTACAAAAATGTCCTGCTTGCCAGTGGCAAGTCGAGATCATGTCATCTGGTAGTGATGCTGTGTGAAGGATTTTGAGGCTGCCTTCAGGATCAATAGCAGAGCGCGTGAAATGAGTAGAGCATCGATTAGAATACAGGCCATCTTGGCTCTGTATTGACTAGAGTGGAGAGAGCATTGTTTGCATGTTTCCGGTTAGGTATTCGGGGATGGGTCTTTCTGTAGGCAAGTCCAAGCTTCTTGAGAAGAGGGCTACATAGAGGTCGGGGAAGTCACTGCATGTACTGGGTACAGATGACTTGACTATAAGTGACTGGTACTGAGGACATCAAGGACATCTTAGAAAGTGTGGGTTCAGGACAGAGTGGGTGTAGCCCTGATGTCAGAGCTGGGGTTTCCTGGCTGCAGGAGATGCAGATGGATAAGCAGGGGTGGCACTCCATCCCATGCCACCTGGGGTCTGTCACTCACTGAGATCTCTGGGTGCCTTTGGTGCGTACCTTCTCCTGGCGTCTCTGGCCCAAAACGCTTGCTCCGCCCTCCCACGTGGGTGCCTTTGTCCAATGACCACGATGTGGAACTGTCCCTCTATGTGGTTTTAGTAGAAACAATCTATTTTCCTAAGGGGTTTCTTTGTATGCCTGGTTTTATTGAGAACAAAGAAAGGGCAGTGCAGGTATCCCCAAGTGGGCCATGACCCAGCTCTCAGCCACCCCCCAGTCCGGTTGCAAGGGGCTGCCTCACTTCATGGGTTCTAGCCCCAAGGCATCTCCCCTTTGCTCTCCTCACCCCAATCTGTCTTATCTCTGATGTCAGCTTCAAATTCTCCATCTTACTGTGGTGGAATGAAGATGGGCCCAGGGTTCTCTGGTGTTCCTTCCACCGTGAGGTCGGTGGGGTCTGTGCCCGTTCTCCGATTCAGGGTAGACGCTGATGGCTTGACTCAGCAGAGTAGGGCAGATAGGACACCATGCCAGTTCCAGGCCTGGCCTTTAAGAGAATGGGCACTTTCCACCTTGGTCTTCAGGAACCCCAACCACCATGGGCTAGGCTACTGAGGGGTTCATATGGAGAGGCCTCAAGACTATAAGGAAGGCCTGGCTGAGCTCAGGTGTCCCCACCAGGTACCAGTTGTGGATGGAGCCATTGAGGACCCTCCAGAACAGGCTTCCCACCAGCCAAATACACCCAACTGACCCTAACTGGTCCCATGTGGAGCAGAAGTGGCCAGCTCAGCCCAGCCTAATTCTTCATCTCCCGTTGGAGGCAGAAAATAAAGTAGTTGTTCTAGGCCACCGTTTGGGGTAGTTTGTCATGGGGCAGTGACAGTGTGGTGGCGCTGATGCAAAACAGCTGGGCTCTCCCCAGCCCCAGCCCCACAAAAGCCACCCCAGGCCCCCGCTCGACCCCGCATACCCACTAAGCTCTTGAGCAGAAACAAAAGGATCTTTTGCAAGAACAGAAGGACCCAAGTGCCTCAAGGTCAAAGATAGGTCGTTTTGTCTCCTTCGTTGTGGATTCCGGCACTTAGAGCAATGCCTGAAGGATCTTGAATGTCTATTGAATGAATTCCTATAGCGGGATTCCTTCCTTTGTGGTGGCACGAGACAGAGTCCCTGTCAGGCTTGTCATTCCATCCCTTTAGACTCACAGGACTGACTTAGTACCCATGACAGACCCCGCCCAGGGACTGGGAGCCTGGAACACGTGGCGGGCGGCTGGGGGAAGGCTGTGCAGGCTCACTGCAGGTCCCACCTCCTTCCCGCCAGTGTGTGACTTCCTCCTGTCCAGTGCCCCGCCGGCCCTGCAGCCCTGGTACACCGACCAGCGCTTCACCCTGCCCCTGCTCTCCGTGCTGGTCATCCTGCCCCTGTCCACCCCAAAGGAGATCAGTTTCCAGAAATACACAAGGTACGCGCTGGAGGTGCTTCCTGGCAGGGAAGTGGCTCAGACTGGGTCCTTGCCGGCTGGCAGCCTTTTCATCTACCTGGGACAGGGGTGCTGCCAGCACTGGCCTTCCTATTCGTAGGAGGAGGAAAAAGACTAAAAAATACACATATGTGTACATTAAAAAGTACACATATGTGTGATAGAAAATAGAGATAAGCAAAAGGGAGAACTACCATAATGACATAGTTTGCTTCTGACATTTTGTTATTTCATTATCACAGACTCGATATGCATGCACACACGTGCACATGCAAGCACAGAGAGAGACACAGACATACACACCCTTTTACGATCTGTGGCTTTCTGTATACTTTTGAAAAAATAAAGCCTGATAAAAGTATTCATGCAAATTAGCAACCCGCCTTTCCCTATTGTGTTGAGAGCAACAGTGGATTTTTCACTTTGGAAATAGAGAAGTGAGCAGTGGGCAGGAGACCCAAGCCCCCTTGGTGTCCCCAGCCCTTGCCAGTCTCTCTTGTCACATTCGGCCAAGACAGGGGTCCACCCTTGCCATGAACGGTGTCCCGACTTAGATGCCAAATCTGAGTGGCTCTGTGGCTGTTGGAGAGACAGGGGCTCCAGTAGCTGTCACAGCCTCGCAGGTGCTGGCCCCATTACAAACTCGGCAAATCTAATCTCTGGATCTGAGAACCGCCCTGCCTGAAATGAACTTCCTGCTGTCCCCATTGTGCAGAGAAGGAAATCGAGGCTCAGCTGTGAGAACTTTGCCTGACGCCTTGCTGGGGTGGGCAGAGCTGGCATTCAGACCCCACTCTGTGTGGCTCCCAGGCCCTGCCTGGCAGGGCTGGTGTCCCTGTGCATTTCTGATCGCTCTCTATGTGTTAGCATCCTAGGCACACTGGCTGCCTGCTACCTGGCCCTGGTCATCATGGTGCAGTACTACCTCGGGCCTCAGGGCCTTGTTCGTGAGCCCCACCCTGAACCGAGGTGAGTCTGAGAGGACGGCCTCTCATGGCTTCCTGAGAGCTGCAAGGGGATCCTCGAAGGAAGGACACTTGTCCTCCCCCATGGTTTGCACAGAGCCCTGTCTCCTCTCCTTGAAATCTTCTATGTCTCCGATGCCATAGGGCCCAGCAAAGACCCCTCTCCTCCTTCAGAATGGACACAGCTGTTGCTAGTAAGTGCAGGGACAGGCCGAGGATACCAAAGCACTAAACGCCACATTAGCTTAAGGCTCCTAGGCTGTTGCAGAAGTGTCCCCACAGACTGGAGGCAGCAGAACTTACCAAAAAGAAAGACACAGATGCCAGGCAGAGGGAACAGGGATGCACAGAGGCCTGTGGCCGGTGTCGCCTGACCAGCTTGAGCAAGACCGAGAGTGGGGGTTGGGGGTGCCCTGTGGGGACACGGAGCTGCAGCATGGACTTCAGCTTGCTGGGAGGCCACTACAGGGTATTGAGCACATCTGGGGTTTAAAACCAGATCTGCTAGTGACAGGCCAGCTCCGTGGGTGTGTGACCCGTGACGTCACCCAGGCCCTATGCCACCATGCCAACATTCTTAATTATTGTCGAACAAGGGACCAGCACGTTCAGTTTGCACTGGGCCCCACAAATTATGTGGCCCCTTCTGGTTGATGGATTGGAAGTGGAATGTGAGAGAGAGAAGAGTCTAGGGTGACTGAGCTCTGGGCCTGAGCACTGGGAAGGGTGGTGGTGCTGTCCCCTGGGATGGGTAAGATGGACAGGAGCAGGTGGCTAGGGAAGAAGGTCAGGCGGAGATGTCAGGTAGCCGGTCAGACCTGTGTGTCTGGAGTTCAGAGATGCCTGGGCTAGAGAGAAGTGTGATTGGGACTGGCCCAGAGATGGCATTTAAGGCCGGGAGCTCGGGCGCGACAAGCACTCAGAGCCTGCGGTACTCCCTCTGGCACTGGGGGGTGGGGCAAGTAGAGGGAAGAAGGAGCTGGAGAAACACCCAGAGGGCTGGGGTGTAGGAGGATGTGTTAGCTTCCTGGAGCTGCTGTGACAAATTACCGCAGACCTGGCGGCTTAACACAACAGAAATTTATCCTCTCTCAGATCTGGAGGCCAGAAGTCCAGAATCCAGGTGTGGGCAGGGCCGCACTCCCTCTGAGGCTCTGGGGGCGGCTCCTCCTTGCATCCTGCAGCCTCCAGCGGTTACCACAGATCCTTGGTGTTCCTTGGCTGACAGATGGATGCCTCACTCTGGTCTCTGCCTCCATCATCACAGGCCTTGTGCATCTGTTTTCTCTTCCTATAAGGACACTAGTTGTTCCATTAACATTCAATGGACTCTGGTTCATATGATCTCATCTTAATGTAACTAATTGTATCAACAGAGACCCTCTTTCCAAATAAAGCTTTATTCTGAGGTTCCCAGTGGATGTAAATTGGGGGCGGGAGACCAGGGGACACTAATCAACCTAGATTAGTGTCAACTAATAGATAGAGGGCATTAGAAGGTGGTTCTCAGAAGTCAATGAACAAGATTTCAGGAAGGTTGGTGTGATTGCCACCACATGTTGCTCCTGGGTCGCATAGGACTGAGCATTGGACGTCAGTTTGGCCATGTAGGCCACTGGTGACGTGACCAGCTTGGTCCGGGCAAGAGAAGAGCAAAAGCTCAGGTGGATTGGGTTCAGGAGAGAGGAAAGGAGGCGGGAAGGAGTTTTTCTGAGTGGAGGGGGAATGGGCAGGAGCTAAGCGGGGACAGCCCATGTTTATACCGATAGGATAATCCTGCTATGACAAATTACCATCAACTTGCTAGCTTAAAACAACACAAATTTATTATCTTATAGTTCTGCGGTTCAGGAGTCCACAATGAGTCTCACTGGGCCAAAATCAAGGTGTTGGCAGGGCCATGCTCCTTTTTGGAAGCTCGAGGGGAGAATTTGTCTCCTTGCCTGCTCCAGCTTCTAGAAGCACTCACATTCCTTGGCTAATGGCCCCATCTTCCTCCATCTTCAAAGCCAGCAATATTTTTTCTCTCTGACCCTACCTCTGACCTGACCACAGCTAGGAAAGGTTCTCTGATTTCAAGGAATCATATGATACATTGGGCCTAGATAATCCAAGATAATCTCTTCATCTCAAAGCCCTTACCCCTTAATCACATCTACAGAGGCCCTATTGTCATGTCAGGTAACATGTTCACAGGTTCCTGGGATGTGGACCTCTTTGGGGGCCATTATTCTGGTACAACCAGGAAGCCCTGATTCTATAGCAGGTGCTGTTTATACCCCACTCTACTATATGTCCCCAAAGGTGCCAGAGGCTGGCATCTAGAGCTGCTCGTCAAAGGAAGCTGGAGGGCCACCATGCCAAAAATTCTGCCCTGTGCACACTTCAGTTTTTTAGGCAGCTTGGACAGAGGTCAAACCATCCTTGCACTTTGGGGGTCTGTTTGATGGATGCAGCCTGTGGTCCCCAGCCCCTGACCTCACTGGGAGCAGGCAGCTTCAGAGGGAGGTTGGGAGTTCTGCTAGCCACGTCCCACTGAGTTCTGCCTGTGTAGAGAATGTCAAGTTACCAAAATGTCAGCACAGATGGATTTAGAAAGTACAGCATTGAACACGCATCCTTTTCCATCCCCCCAAACCTGGTAGTGAACATAATAATTAAAAAATACTTAACTGTCATGCTTAGTTACACCTTCCTAGTATTATTTAAAATTCATCTTCAAGCCGAAAGTTGTTTTGAGTTTAACTTTTTGTAATAAACACCTGTTCTCATCTGTTTGCAGTCCTTCCTCCTGGACCTCCGTGTTCAGTGTCTTCCCCACCATCTGCTTCGGATTTCAGGTAATCTTAGCATCTGTGTTGAAGAGAGTGGCCTTTGCAGGCTGTGGTGACTCCCAGCTCCCTTGGGAGAGTGTGGCCTCGCTATCAGGAGAGAAGTTTGAAGACTTGTTCTAGGATGCAGAGGGTTGTCTTCTGGAGACTGTGGGTGCCTGTGGGTTGGCTCCTGGGCTCAGTGAGGTGTGAATTGCCATTAAAATTGGGAACCCGGCCCCCACTGACAGCCAACAGCAGCAACACAGTCTTGTTGAGTCCAGAGTAGAGGGTGGGGATCTGGCATCTGTCCCCTCCCCTGCATGGCTGTTGCCATACCTGGAGGCCCAGAGCTGCTCACTTCCTCATGCAGAATGCCTGGTGGATTGTGCCCCAGGGGTCTTGCTGCCTCCTCAGGAGGCTTGTAGTCTAGGAGGGCTGGAAGGTATGCAAGTGGCCGCATGGCAAGGGTACAGGACAGAATATACAGAGTTTCTGAGAGAGTTCATGGAGTGAGGATGGGTTGTGTGTGTGCAGTCCAACAGAGGGGCTTCTGATATAGCCCTGGGTGGGGCAGATTCAGAGACACCCTTTTTTAGGCATTGATGACTGAAAGCATCTTGAAGAATGTGGGAAGAGGCCAGGTGAAGCGGGGGCATTCCAGCTAGAGAGGACAGCTCAGGTGAGCCATGGAGGGGAGAGGGTCCTGGGTGCAACTTGAGAGCTATAAAGGGCTTGGCTAGGTGGGTGCTCCATGGGGTGCCGGAGGGTGCTGTAGAGGGTAAGGGCTCTGCTCCCTGCTTCTGTCGCTCTTGGGGTTTTCCAGGCTTCTAGCAGGTGGCAGCTGACTCCATTCTTTCATTGTTTATTTTAGAAAAGATTCGTCTGTCTCGTTCTTAAAAAAAACCTATCTACCACACCAAAACAAAACAGCCCCAAAGCAAAATCAAGTTCTCAAGGGAGTGTGGTTCAGGACTGACGATATCTCAGCAAAGCCTGAGGTTTTCTTCCTTCCTCCACCAACTAGCTCCTGTTTCTGTTCTTCGTCTTGCATTTTCTTTGAGAAATATTTTTCAAAAAACCCTGAAACGTTTCCATTTTTCTTCTTTATAAATGAGTTGATTTAGCAAGCCACTTACAGGAATTTCTCACATTTCTTCTTGCACACCCAATATTTTGAAAGATCCAAAGTGATGATTTTGCTGTCAACTGTTTGGATGTAGTTTAACCATCCTTCTCTCCCAAGCTTGAGCACCATATGGTGTGGCAGGCTTGTGCTGGGGGAGGGGTCGCTTTCCAGAAGCTTACGAGAGGTGCCCCCCTCACCTTTGCTTCATTCAATTCTCCTAGCAACCGAGGCCTGAGCTGCGGTTTCCAGGGACAGGGGATGTGGCAATGGGGAGTTGGGGAAAGATATAAATTGCCAGGGCTTGGGTGGGGCTGAGGCCAGAGGCATGGCTGCCAGGATCCTACTTGGAGACTCAGGAGTCTGGGGGTGAGGAGAGCAGGTGTAGACGAAGATGGGTGAGGAGTGGGGCAAGGCTGGGGAAGGGGAAGTCTCCTGTTGTCATAAGGAGCTCTGAGCTGGTTCAGATACCCGCCTCCCCGGGACTCTTCTGCTGTTGGTTTTTTAAACAGCTTTATTGAGATATTACTCACGTGACATACCCATTTAACGTGTATAATTCAGTGGTGTTTAGTATGACCACAGAGTTGTGTAACCATCGCCACAGTCAATTTTTATTTTATTTTATTTTTTTATTTTATTTTTTTTTTAGGTGAGGTTCACAGATTGCAAGGACCTTGTCAGCTTACAATCCCTTACTTTTTATTTTTTATGCTTACAGCACCTGGTCTTCCTAGGTGGTCTCCCATCCAAGTACTAACCGGGCCCAACCCTGCTTAGCTTCCGAGATCAGACGGGATCAAGCTTGTTCAGCCACAGTCAATTTCAGAACATTTTCATCACCCCCAAAAGGAAATCTGTACCTATTGCCAGTCATCCCCCATCCCCCTCATCCCTCCCCCAGCCCGCGGCAACCACGAATCTTTCTGTGTCTGAGGGTTTGCCTGTTCTGGACATTTCATCTAAACGGAGTTCTCCAATATGTTGTCCTTTGAGTCTGGCTTGTTTCACAAGGCATCATGTTTTTGAGGTTCATCCATGTTGTAGTATGTGTCAGTATTTCATTCCTTTTCGTGGCTGAATCATATTCCACTGCGTGGGTAGCACAGTGTGTTTATCCATTCTTTAGCCCATGGACATCGGGCTGTTTCCAGTTCTTAGCCAGTACTTGCGCCTCTGCCCTGCCTTCCATCACTGAGGAGTGGAGAGCCTGCGGGCAGCGGGCAGCATCACAGACGCTGTCCCAGCATGGCAGCACTGCCCTGGGGAGACCTGCTTTATTTCCCCCATAAAACCAATGGAAACATAAACCAGGAGTCTTGGGACAAACAGAGGAAGAAGGGCAGGGCTCCATCAAGCCACCGCCAAGCGTATTCCCCATTTCTAAACTGGGGAGACAGGAAGGAGAAGCACTGATCCTCGGAGTTCCACTGCCAGTTGGTTGAGGGTTACCAGGGGTGTTAGGGCCCCACTTGTCTGGCTGAGCTGGGCTCCTGTGACATCAAAGAAGACCCAGGGCAGAAAGCCAAAGGTGCATTGGCTCCCTGAGGCGAGTCTGTCCCTGAGGTGTGTGTGAACTCACCTGGGTTGGCTGCCACCACCATGACAGCTGGAATCAGGAGAATGTGTGCTCTGTGGGGCTGGGGACCATGTTGGGCTAGTTTATGTGGTACCCTAGACTTGCAATGAGTCAGACTGATAAGCATTTGAGTGCTGGGGAACTGGGGTTGGGTGGAAGGCAGACCCATGGTTGTGGATGGGCTACAGGGATGGATAAATGAGTAACCCATGGAGTGTTCTTCAGCTGTGGGCCAGGCATGCGTTTGGCATGAGTGAGGTAGCTGTAGTCCTTGCCATCATGTAGCTGACGGTCAAATGCTGAACAAGCAAACCCAAACCTGCTCACACTGGGGGCACAGGGACACATGGGAGAGGAACTTGGCCCAGATGGGGAAGGCTTTCCTAGAAGATGAGTACGAGCTGGCTGGACCAGGAGAGATGCATTTTATAGTTAAATTTGTATGGCAATATAATAAGTACATATAAAGTATATAAATCATAAGTATGTGTTCTCCCATGTAACCATCACCCTGGTTAAGTTATAGAACAGTATCAGCCCCCTGAGGGGCAACCACCCCACTCACAGCACGATTTTATTTTCTGTCACCGTAGGTGGTGGTTCTTAAGTGGGGAATGATTTTGTCCCCCAGAGGACATTGGGCAATGTCGAGACATTTTTTTGTTGTAACAAGTAGAGACAGATGTCCCTAGGGTTGAGGCCAAGAATGCTGCTCATTATCCTACAATGCACAGAACGCCTGCTAAGTATCAGTAGTGCTGCCGTCGGGAACCCCTGTTCTGGCTTGTTTGGCTTATAACTTGAACTTCTCAAACATGGAAACATTCTTTTATGTCTGGCTTCTTTTGCTGAACATTAGAGCTGGAGTTTCTCCCACGTTGAGACGTGTAGTGTGTTCATCCCTTTTCAGTGCTGTGTAATATTCCACCAGACGAATATCTGGTGATTTACTTATGCCTTCTATTTTTGGGAGACATTTGGGTTGTTTCCTGTATTTTGAGACACTGATACTTTTTAGATCACTCGAAATGATTCTAATGCCAAACTGGCCCGAGTCCCATTGTGTCCTGCCTCTGTCTTCCAGTGTCACGAAGCTGCTGTCTCCATCTACTGCAGCATGCGCAACCAGAGCCTGTCCCACTGGGCCCTGGTCTCTGTCCTGTCCTTGCTGGGCTGCTGCCTTGTCTATTCACTGACAGGTAAGGAAGGCCCTGCCTGGGGTGTGCTAGGCGCAGTGCTACACAGTTGGAGTGCCTTCACTCATTTAATCCTTACATAGGAGAGTCCTTATCTCATAGATGAGGAAACTGAGGCTCAGAAAGCTTCCATGGTTTTCCCAAGGTCTCCCATCTAGATGTGGCAAAGCTGAGACCCTGACCCTGGCCCAGCTCTCTCCAAAGCCCCTGCTCTTGCACACTGTGCCTCTGCCCTGCTGCAATAATGACGGTCATCATGGTGTTACACGTGGGTCATGGTTTACAAAATGCTCTCATGTATTCAGTGGATTTGGTGCTTACAAACCTGTGCTGTAGGCAGGAGGGTCTTCTAAGGTGTTGGAAGTATGGCTCAGAGATATGCTGTGACATGCCCAAGGTCACACAGCATGCCCTTGACTGCCCACCTTGCGGCTCCTTGTTCTTTCGCCCGTTCATTAGAGCCTCTGACTCAGGAAGCCCATGGGCTACAGCGAATGTGTCAGGTGCCCTAGATGCCTGTGGTTACCTAAGAAATTTCCTGGGTGACCTCCGTCAAGCAGGGCCGGCCTCTGTCAGTCTGTGGCCCCTGGGTTGGAGGGCCATGAACCGGCGATTGAGAGTCACCTCCAGACAGTTCAGGTCCAGGGCCAGCAGGATCATGAGACCAAATGAGTCCTTGGTCAGAGATGGGTGTCTCAGGACGGGGGACCAGGATGCCGAGAGGCAGTGTTGGGTTGTGGGGACGGGGCCTGGCGTGCTGGACCTGATTCTGTGGTAACTAGCTGTCTATGTGATTCTGGCAGTTGTTGACGCTCTGGGTCTTGTTTTTCCCCATCTGGAAAATGGGTGCACTGCCGGCTACCTCCTTTTTTT